>NW_025754694.1:0-8750 GCF_021184085.1 Oncorhynchus gorbuscha | reverse complement strand
GCGAGTGGTCGCATCTGCACGTCGCTCCAACGGGTAGTATAACTTTTTCATTATATCTCGGTTTGATTTGTCTTATCTTAGCAATTTCTTCTCAGCTAGCTACATAGCCGTCTTTGTATCAAAGATAATTGCGTAATTATCGTATTTCGCCGTCCTAACGTAGTCTTCACTAGCCAGCTAGCTAACGTCCACTGATTAGCTGCACTGAGAAACTTTTACACTCAACTGAACGACTTGATTAGTTTAGTGTTAGCTACCTACATAGCTGTCTTTGCTGTCTTCGTATCATCGTATCATCGTATCCAAGATAATTGTGTTGTTTAGGTTTAGAGTGTGTAGTCTTAGAGTGATTATCTTAATTTACCGAGGTTAGCTAGCCAGCTATTTGTCGTCCTTAACGTAGGTGACTCTGCTAGCTAGCCAACAGCTAGCCAACGCTAGCCAACGTCTTCTGTATAGAACTCAACTACCCGGTCGCATTCACAGGTTGTATCACATTTTCACTTCATTTCATTACAGTACAACGGTTTGATTTGTTTGATCGTAGCTAGCTACTTAGCTAGCTACATAGCCGTCTTTGTATCAAAGATAATTGTGTAGTCTAGAGCGATTTTCTAGGTTCGCTAGCCATCTATTGTCGTTCTTTTAACGCAACGTAACGTAAACAACACTGCTAGCTAGCCTGCTAGCCCCGAATAGCAACACTGCAGAAACTATTACACTCAACGGAATGACTTGATTAGTGTAGTGTCAACAACGCACCCACTGCCAGCTGGCCTACTTCAGCAGTACTGTATCATTTTAATCATTTTAGTCAATAAGATTCTTGCTACGTAGCTTAACTTTCTGAACATTCGAGACGTGTAGTCCACTTGTCATTCCAATCTCCTTTGCATTAGCGTAGCCTCTTCTGTAGCCTGTCAACTATGTGTCTGTTTATCCCTGTTCTCTCCTCTCTGCACAGACCATACAAACGCTCCTCACCGCGTGGCCGCGGCCACCCTACTCTGGTGGTCCCAGCGCGCACGACCCACGTGGAGTTCCAGGTCTCCGGTAGCCTCTGGAACTGCCAATCTGCGGTCAACAAGGCAGAGTTCATCTCAGCCTATGCCTCCCTCCAGTCCCTCGACTTCTTGGCACTGACGGAAACATGGATCACCACAGACAACACTGCTACTCCTACTGCTCTCTCTTCGTCCGCCCACGTGTTCTCGCACACCCCGAGAGCGTCTGGTCAGCGGGGTGGTGGCACCGGGATCCTCATCTCTCCCAAGTGGTCATTCTCTCTTTCTCCCCTTACCCATCTGTCTATCGCCTCCTTTGAATTCCATGCTGTCACAGTTACTAGCCCTTTCAAGCTTAACATCCTTATCATTTATCGCCCTCCAGGTTCCCTCGGAGAGTTCATCAATGAGCTTGATGCCTTGATAAGCTCCTTTCCTGAGGACGGCTCACCTCTCACAGTTCTGGGCGACTTTAACCTCCCCACGTCTACCTTTGACTCTTTCCTCTCTGCCTCCTTCTTTCCACTCCTCTCCTCTTTTGACCTCACCCTCTCACCTTCCCCCCTACTCACAAGGCAGGCAATACGCTCGACCTCATCTTTACTAGATGCTGTTCTTCCACTAACCTCACTGCAACTCCCCTCCAAGTCTCCGACCACTGCCTTGTATCCTTTTCCCTCTCGCTCTCATCCAACACCTCCCACACTGCCCCTACTCGGATGGTATCGCGCCGTCCCAACCTTCGCTCTCTCTCCCCCGCTACTCTCTCCTCTTCCATCCTATCATCTCTTCCCTCCGCTCAAACCTTCTCCCACCTATCTCCTGATTCTGCCTCCTCAACCCTCCTCTCCTCCCTCTCTGCATCCCTTGACTCTCTATGTCCCCTATCCTCCAGGCCGGCTCGGTCCTCCCCTCCCGCTCCGTGGCTCGATGACTCATTGCGAGCTCACAGAACAGGGCTCCGGGCAGCCGAGCGGAAATGGAGGAAAACTCGCCTCCCTGCGGACCTGGCATCCTTTCACTCCCTCCTCTCTACATTTTCCTCCTCTGTCTCTGCTGCTAAAGCCACTTTCTACCACGCTAAATTCCAAGCATCTGCCTCTAACCCTAGGAAGCTCTTTGCCACCTTCTCCTCCCTCCTGAATCCTCCGCCCCCTCCCCCCTCCTCCCTCTCTGCAGATGACTTCGTCAACCATTTTGAAAAGAAGGTCGACGACATCCGATCCTCGTTTGCTAAGTCAAACGACACCGCTGGTTCTGCTCACACTGCCCTACCCTGTGCTCTGACCTCTTTCTCCCCTCTCTCTCCAGATGAAATCTCGCGTCTTGTGACGGCCGGCCGCCCAACAACCTGCCCGCTTGACCCTATCCCCTCCTCTCTTCTCCAGACCATTTCCGGAGACCTTCTCCCTTACCTCACCTCGCTCATCAACTCATCCCTGACCGTTGGCTACGTCCCTTCCGTCTTCAAGAGAGCGAGAGTTGCACCCCTTCTGAAAAAACCTACACTCGATCCCTCCGATGTCAACAATTACAGACCAGTATCCCTTCTTTCTTTTCTCTCCAAAACTCTTGAACGTGCCGTCCTTGGCCAGCTCTCCCGCTATCTCTCTCTGAATGACCTTCTTGATCCAAATCAGTCAGGTTTCAAGACTAGTCATTCAACTGAGACTGCTCTCCTCTGTATCACGGAGGCGCTCCGCACTGCTAAAGCTAACTCTCTCTCCTCTGCTCTCATCCTTCTAGATCTATCGGCTGCCTTCGATACTGTGAACCATCAGATCCTCCTCTCCACCCTCTCCGAGTTGGGCATCTCCGGCGCGGCCCACGCTTGGATTGCGTCCTACCTGACAGGTCGCTCCTACCAGGTGGCGTGGCGAGAATCTGTCTCCTCACCACGCGCTCTCACCACTGGTGTCCCCCAGGGCTCTGTTCTTGGCCCTCTCCTATTCTCGCTATACACCAAGTCACTTGGCTCTGTCATAACCTCACATGGTCTCTCTTATCATTGCTATGCAGACGACACACAATTAATCTTCTCCTTTCCCCCTTCTGATGACCAGGTGGCGAATCGCATCTCTGCATGTCTGGCAGACATATCAGTGTGGATGACGGATCACCACCTCAAGCTGAACCTCGGCAAGACGGAGCTGCTCTTCCTCCCGGGGAAGGACTGCCCGTTCCATGATCTCGCCATCACGGTCGACAACTCCATTGTGTCCTCCTCCCAGAGCGCCAAGAACCTTGGCGTGATCCTGGACAACACCCTGTCGTTCTCAACTAACATCAAGGCGGTGGCCCGTTCCTGTAGGTTCATGCTCTACAACATCCGCAGAGTACGACCCTGCCTCACACAGGAAGCGGCGCAGGTCCTAATCCAGGCACTTGTCATCTCCCGTCTGGATTACTGCAACTCGCTGTTGGCTGGGCTCCCTGCCTGTGCCATTAAACCCCTTCAACTCATCCAGAACGCCGCAGCCCGTCTGGTGTTCAACCTTCCCAAGTTCTCTCACGTCACCCCGCTCCTCCGTTCTCTCCACTGGCTTCCAGTTGAAGCTCGCATCCGCTACAAGACCATGGTGCTTGCCTACGGAGCTGTGAGGGGAACGGCACCTCAGTACCTCCAGGCTCTGATCAGGCCCTACACCCAAACAAGGGCACTGCGTTCATCCACCTCTGGCCTGCTCGCCTCCCTACCACTGAGGAAGTACAGCTCCCGCTCAGCCCAGTCAAAACTGTTCGCTGCCCTGGCCCCCAATGGTGGAACAAACTCCCTCACGACGCCAGGACAGCGGAGTCAATCACCCACCTTCCGGAGACACCTGAAACCCCACCTCTTTAAGGAATACCTAGGATAGGTTAAGTAATCCCTCTCACCCCACCCCCCTAAGTTTTAGATGCACTATTGTTAAGTGACTGTCCCACTGGATGTCATAAGGTGAATGCACCAATTTGTAAGTCGCTCTGGATAAGAGCGTCTGCTAAATGACTTAAATGTAAATGTAAATGAGAACTCAATACTCTGTGGCCCGGGTTCAGATTTCACTGTCCTTGGTTCACCAGGAAGAAACAGATCAAATATTTTCTGGCCAGAAACGGTATCAGCACTGGGCTACCCTACCATGCATCCACTTGGAAATCCACATATTTCCAACACGAATGAAGTGACGAGTGCCGAACAAAATATGAAACATTGTCAGTTCTTTGTGGGGCAGCAAGTTTTCAGTTAAAAAAACGTACCAGGGACTCATAGTATGCATTTCACCGTAGGCTAACCATTTGTGCGTAACAAGAGTGCTTAACGACTCCCACCCACTTGTTTCTTTCACGCACAACTATTTTAAAGTTGACAGGGGAGGAGTGTGTCACTGCATAAACAAGGTAGGTCCTACCGGGATTTGAACTCGGATCGCAGGATTCAGAGTCCTGAGTGCTAACCATTACACCATAGAACCCCTTACAGAGTAATAATTGTAGAGTTCCAATTTTCCTGTCCTTAGTACACCGGATAGACAGATTATGAGATTATTGTCAGCCATGTGAATAAATTCCACAAAAAACAGGAAGGTTCTACGAGATTTGAACCTTCGGATCACTGGATTCCAAAGTCCAGAGTGCTAAACATTACACCATAGAAATCCACATTCTAAATCAAATGGAAATTGAAAAAAATCTCGTTTGACTTTAGCAACAGACGGACTGTCGTTCCTTCACGATATTTTACCCAATACTTTCAACTGACAACAATATTTGACAGCTATATTCTTCCCACGAGGCAAATTAATTGACATGGTAGGATCGCCCCAAGATTTAAACTCGGATTGTAGGATTCAGAGTCCTGAGTGATAACCTTTACAGCATAGAACTCAATACTCTGTGACGGGTTCAGATTTTACTGTCCTTGGTTCACGGAAAAACAGATCAAATATTTTCTGGCCAGAAACGGTATCAACTGGGCTACCCTACCATGCATCCACTTGGAAATCCACATATTTCCAACACGAATGAAGTGACGAGTGTGAACAAAATATGAAACATTGTCAGTTCTTTTGTGGGGCAGCAAGTTTTCAATTAAAAACATACCAGGGACTCATAGTATGCATTTACCGTAGGCTAACCATTTGTGCGTAACAAGAGTGCTTATCGACTCCCACCTACTTGTTTCTTTCCACGCACAATTTTTAAAGTTGACAGGGGAGGAGTGTGTCACTGCAAAACAAGGAAGGTCCTACCGAGATTTGAACTCGGATCGCAGGATTCAGAGTCCTGAGTGCTAACCATTACACCATAGAACCCATACAGGTAATTATTGTAGAGTTCAATTTTCCTGTCCTTAGTACAGCGGATAAACAGCAGATTATGAGATTATTGGTTGGCCATGTGAATAATTCAGCACAAAAAAGGAAGGTTCTACCGAGATTTGAACTCGGATCACTGGATTCAAAGTCCAGAGTGCTAACCATTACACCATAGAACCATATTCTAAAGTCCAAATGGAAATTGAAAAAAAAAATCTGCGTTTAATTTGCAACAGCGGACTGTCGTTCCTTCACGTGTTGCAAATACTTTCAACTGACAACAATATTTGGACAGCTATATTCTAGTTCCACGAGGCAAATTAATTGACATGGTAGGATCGTCCAAGATTTAAACTCGGATTGTAGGATTCAGAGTCCTGAGTGATAACCTTTACAGCATAGAACTCAATACTCTGTGACGGGTTCAGATTTTACTGTCCTTGGTTCACCGGAAAAACAGATCAAATATTTTCTGGCCAGAAACGGTATCAACTGGGCTACCCTACCATGCATCCACTTGGAAATCCACATATTTCCAACACGAATGAAGTGACGAGTGTGAACAAAATATGAAACATTGTCAGTTCTTTGTGGGGCAGCAAGTTTTCAATTAAAAACGTACCAGGGACTCATAGTATGCATTTACCGTAGGCTAACCATTTTGCGTAACAAGAGTGCTTATCGACTCCCACCTACTTGTTTCTTTCACGCACAATTTTTTAAAGTTGACAGGGAGGAGTGTGTCACTGCAAAACAAGGAAGGTCCTACCGAGATTTGAATTCGGATCGCAGGATTCAGAGTCCTGAGTGCTAACCATTACACCATAGAACCCCTTACAGAGTAATTATTGTAGAGTTCCAATTTTCCTGTCCTTAGTACAGCGGATAAACAGCAGATTATGAGATTATTGGTTGGCCATGTGAATAATTCAGCACAAAAAAACAGGAAGGTTCTACCGAGATTTGAACTCGGATCACTGGATTCAAAGTCCAGAGTGCTAACCATTACACCATAGAACAATATTCTAAATCCAACTGGAAATTGAAAAAAAAAAATCCTGCGTTTAATTTGCAACAGCGGACTGTCGTTCCTTCACGTGTTGCAAATACTTTCAACTGACAACAATATTTGGACAGCTATATTCTAGTTCCACGAGGCAAATTAATTGACATGGTAGGATCGTCCAAGATTTAAACTCGGATTGTAGGATTCAGAGTCCTGAGTGATAACCTTTACAGCATAGAACTCAATACTCTGTGACGGGTTCAGATTTTACTGTCCTTGGTTCACCGGAAAAAAAAATCAAATATTTTCTGGCCAGAAACGGTATCAACTGGGCTACCCTACCATGCATCCACTTGGAACTCAATACTCTGTGAGATTTTACTGTCCTTGGTTCACCGGAAAAACAGATCAAATATTTTCTGGCCAGAAACGGTATCAACTGGGCTACCCTACCATGCATCCACTTGGAAATCCACATATTTCCAACACGAATGAAGTGACGAGTGTGAACAAAATATGAAACATTGTCAGTTCTTTGTGGGGCAGCAAGTTTTCAATTAAAAAACGTACCAGGGACTAATAGTATGCATTTACCGTAGGCTAACCATTTGTGCGTAACAAGAGTGCTTATCGACTCCCACCCACTTGTTTCTTTCACGCACAACTATTTTAAAGTTGACAGGGGAGGAGTGTGTCACTGCAAAATCATGGAAGGTCCTACCGAGATTTGAACTCGGATCGCAGGATTCAGAGTCCTGAGTGCTAACCATTACACCATAGAACCTCATACAGAGTAATTATTGTAGAGTTCCGATTTTCCTGTCCTTAGTACAGCGGATAAACAGCAGATTATGAGATTATTGGTTGGCCATGTGAATAATTCAGCACAAAAAAACAGGAAGGTTCTACCGAGATTTGAACTCGGATCACTGGATTCAAAGTCCAGAGTGCTAACCATTACACCATAGAACCATATTATAAGTCCAAATGGAAATTGAAAAAAAAAAATCTGCGTTTAATTTGCAACAGCGGACTGTCGTTCCTTCACGTGTTGCAAATACTTTCAACTGACAACAATATTTGGACAGCTATATTCTAGTTCCACGAGGCAAATTAATTGACATGGTAGGATCGTCCAAGATTTAAACTCGGATTGTAGGATTCAGAGTCCTGAGTGATAACCTTTACAGCATAGAACTCAATACTCTGTGACGGGTTCAGATTTTACTGTCCTTGGTTCACCGGAAAAAAATATCAAATATTTTCTGGCCAGAAACGGTATCAACTGGGCTACCCTACCATGCATCCACTTGGAAATCCACATATTTCCAACACGAATGAAGTGACGAGTGTGAACAAAATATGAAACATTGTCAGTTCTTTGTGGGGCAGCAAGTTTTCAATTAAAAAAACGTACCAGGGACTCATAGTATGCATTTACCGTAGGCTAACCATTCGTGCGTAACAAGAGTGCTTATCGACTCCCACCCACTTGTTTCTTTCACGCACAAGTATTTTAAAGTTGACAGGTGAGGAGTGTGTCACTGCATAAACAAGGTAGGTCCTACCGAGATTTGAACTCAGATCGCAGGATTCAGAGTCCTGAGTGCTAACCATTACACCATAGAACCCCATACAGAGTAATAATTGTAGAGTTCCAATTTTCCTGTCCTTAGTACACCGGATAAACAGCAGATTATGAGATTATTGGTTGGCCATGTGAATAATTCAGCACAAAAAAACAGGAAGGTTCTACCGAGTTTTGAACTCGGATCACTGGATTCAAAGTACAGACTGCTAACCATTACACCATAGAACAATATTCTAAATCTGCAAGGAAATTGAAAAAAAAAATCCTGCGTTTAATTTTCAACAGCGGACTGTCGTTCCTTCACATGTTGCAAATACTTTCAACTGACAACAATATTTGGACAGCTATATTCTAGTTCCACGAGGCAAATTAATTGACATGGTAGGATCGTCCAAGATTTAAACTCGGATTGTAGGATTCAGAGTCCTGAGTGATAACCTTTACAGCATAGAACTCAATACTCTGTGACGGGTTCAGATTTTACTGTCCTTGGTTCACCGGAAAAAAAAATCAAATATTTTCTGGCCAGAAACGGTATCAACTGGGCTACCCTACCATGCATCCACTTGGAACTCAATACTCTGTGACGGTTTCAGATTTTACTGTCCTTGGTTCACCGGAAAAACAGATCAAATATTTTCTGGCCAGAAACGGTATCAACTGGGCTACCCTACCATGCATCCACTTGGAAATCCACATATTTCCAACACGAATGAAGTGACGAGTGTGAACAAAATATGAAACATTGTCAGTTCTTTGTGGGGCAGCAAGTTTTCAATTAAAAACGTACCAGGGACTAATAGTATGCATTTACCGTAGGCTAACCATTTGTGCGTAACAAGAGTGCTTAT
>NW_025754693.1:0-8753 GCF_021184085.1 Oncorhynchus gorbuscha | reverse complement strand
TAGCCAGTCTCCAGAACTCAACCCCATAGGAAATCTTTGGAGGGAGTTGAAAGTCCGTGTTGCCCAGCAACAGCCCCAAAACATCACTGCTCTAGAGGAGATCTGTTATGCAGGTGAATGAGGACCCAAAAGCGACTTGGCGAAAACAGAGTTTTTAATCCAGTAAAGATACTTTACAAAACAAAAGGCATAATACTACTCGTAAAGACGAGAACAGACTGGAGACTTGATCAAGAACTGCAGGTTGCCTCGGGAAGGCACTTGAACCTAGCAGACTCAGACACCTGCTCACCACGCAGCATCTGAGGGAAACACGACACGACAGGGCAATACATAGACACAGCACGGTGAATATAGACAGGGATCCGACAGGGCAGGAACGGAAAACAAGGAGAGAAATAGGGACTCTAATCAGGGAAAAGGATCGGGAACAGGTGTGGGAAGACTAAATGATTGATTAGGGGAATAGGAACAGCTGGGAGCAGGAACGGAACGATAGAGAGAAGAGAGAGCGAGAGAGTGAGAGAGGGAGGGGGAGAGAGAGGGAAAGAACCTAATAAGACCAGCAGAGGGAAACGAATAGAAGGGGAAGCACAGGGACAAGACATGATAATCAATGACAAAACATGACAGTACCCCCCCCACTCACCGAGCGCCTCCTGGCGCACTCGAGGAGGAACCCTGGCGGCAACGGAGGAAATCATCAATAAGCGAACGGTCCAGCACGTCCCGAGACGGAACCCAACTCCTCTCCTCAGGACCGTAACCCTCCCAATCCACTAAGTATTGGTGACCCCGTCCCCGAGAACGCATGTCCATGATCTTACGTACCTTGTAAATAGGTGCGCTCTCGACAAGGACGGGAGGGGGAGGGAAGACGAACGGGGTGCGAAGAAAGGGCTTGACACAGGAGACATGGAAGACAGGATGGACGCGACGAAGATGTCGCGGAAGAAGCAGTCGCACAGTGACAGGATTGACGACCTGGGAGACACGGAACGGACCAATGAACCGCGGAGTCAACTTACGAGAAGCTGTCGTAAGAGGAAGGTTGCGAGTGGAAAGCCACACTCTCTGGCCGCAACAATACCTTGGACTCTTAATCCTGCGTTTATTGGCGGCTCTCACAGTCTGTGCCCTGTAACGGCAAAGTGCAGACCTCACCCTCCTCTAGGTGCGCTCACAACGTTGGACAAACGCTTGAGCGGAGGAACGCTGGACTCGGCAAGCTGGGATGAGAACAGAGGAGGCTGGTAACCCAGACTACTCTGAAACGGAGATAACCCGGTAGCAGACGAAGGAAGCGAGTTGTGAGCGTATTCTGCCCAGAGCTATTCTGCCAAGGCACTTGGGGTTTCTGAAGAAAGCTGTGTGTATAGATGTCGTCTGGTGGCCCTCTCTGCTTGACAGTGGAGCTGGGGATGAAACCCGGAGGACGAGCGCGGACGCACCAATCAAGCGACAGAACTCCCTCCAAAACTGTGGCGTGAATTGCGGGCCTCTGTCTGAAACGGCGTCTAACGGGGAGGCCATGAATTCTGAACACATTCTCGATGATGATTTGTGCCGTCTCCTTAGCGGAAGGAAGTTTAGCGAGGGAATGAAATGTGTGCGCCTTAGAGAACCTATCCGACAACCGTAAGAATCACAGTCTTCCCCGCAGACAAGGCAGACCCCGGTAATGAAGTCTAGGGCGATGTGAGACCATGGTCGAGAAGGAATGGGGAGCGGTCTGGAGACGACCGGCAGGAGAGGTTACCCGACTTGAGTCTGCACGCAGTCCGAACAAGCAGCCACGAAACGGCGCGTGTCACGCTCCTGAGTCGGCCACCAAAAAAGCGCTGGCGAATAGACGCAAGAGTGCCTCGAACACCGGGATGACCAGCTAACTTGGCAGAGTGAGCCCACTGAAGAACAGCCAGGCGAGTGGAAACAGGAGCGAAAAGGAGGTTACTAGGACAAGCGCGCGGCTGACGCAGTGTGCGTGAGTGCTGTAACCTGTCTTTCAATTCCCCAGACTGTTAACCCGACAACACGCCCATAAGGAAGAATCCCCTCGGGATCAGTAGAAACCACAGAAGAACTAAACAGGCGGGATAAGGCATCAGGCTTGGTGTTTTTGCTACCCGGACGGTAAGAAATCACAAACTCGAAACGGCGAAAAACAAAGCGCCCAGCTTGACGGGCATTAAGTCGTTTGGCAGAACGGATGTACTCAAGGTTCTTATGGTCTGTCCAAGCGACAAAGAGGCAGTCGCCCCCTCCAACCACTGTCGCCATTCGCCTAGGGCTAAGCGGATGGCGAGCAGTTCCACGGTTACCCATCATAGTTGCGCTCAGATGGCGACAGGCGATGAGAAAAATAAGCGCAGGATGAACCTTATGCGTCAGACTGGAAGCGCTGGGATAGAATGGCTCCCACGCCTACCTCTGAAGCGTCAACCTCGACAATGAATGTCTAGTGACGTCAGGAGTAATGCGAGGATAGGAGCGGACGTAAAGCGTTCTTTTAGAAGATCAAAAGCTCCCTGGGCGGAACCGGACCACTTAAAACACGTCTTGACAGTAAGAGCTGTGAGAGGGCAGCAACTTGACCGAAATTACGAATGAAACGCCGATAGAAATTAGCGAAACCTAAAAAGCGCTGCAACTCGACACGTGACGTTGGAACGGGCCAATCACTGACAGCTTGGACCTTAGCGGAATCCATCTGAATGCCTTCAGCGGAAATAACGGAACCGAGAAAAGTAACGGAGGAGACATAGAAAGAGCACTTCTCAGCCTTTCACGTAGAGACAATTCTCTAAAAGGCGCTGTAGAACACGTCGAACGTGCTGAACATGAATCTCGAGTGACGGTGAAAAATCAGGATATCGTCAAGATAGACAAAAACAAAGATGTTCAGCATGTCTCTCAGAACATCATTAACTAATGCCTGAAATACAGCTGGCGCATTGGCGAGACCAAACGGCAGAACCCGGTACTCAAAATGCCTAACGGGTGTTAACGCCGTTTTCCACTCGTCCCCTCTCTGATGCGCACGAGATGGTAAGCGTTACGAAAGGTCCAACTTGGTAAAGCACCTGGCTCCTGCAGAATCTCGAAGGCTGATGACATAAGGGAAGCGGATAACGATTCTTAACCGTTATGTCATTCAGCCCTCGATAATCACGCAGGGGGCGCAGAGTACCGTCCTTCTTCTTAACAAAAAAGAACCCCGCCCCGGCCGGAGAGGGAAGAAAGGCACTATGGTACCGGCGTCAAGAGACACAGATAAATAATCTCGAGAGCCTTACGTTCGGGAGCCGACAGAGAGTATAGTCTACCCCGAGGAGGAGTGGTCCCCGGAAGGAGATCAATACTACAATCATACGACCGGTGAGGAGGAAGGGAGTTGGCTCGGGACTACAATCATACGACCGGCCTTGTCATGCAGGTGAAAGAGGACCCAAAAGCGACTTGGCGAAAACAGAGTCTTTAATCCAGTAAAGTTAATACAAACAAAAAACACAACTTTCACTCGAAATGACGAGGACAAACTGGAGACTCGATCTTGAACCCAGCAGGTGAACAGCAGGTTGCCTCGGGAAGGCACTTGAGACCAGACAGACTCAGACACCTGCTCACCACGCAGCATCTGGGGAAAACACGACACGACAGGGCGATACACAAACACAGCACGGTGAATTCTAGACAAGGAACCGACAGGACAGGAACGGAACACAAAGGAAGAAAATAGGGACTCTAATCAGGGGAAAGGATCGGGAACAGGTGTGGGAAGAATAAATGATTGATTAGGGGAATAGGAACAGCTGGGAGCAGGAGCAGACGATAGAGAAGAGAGCGAGAGAGAGTGAGAGAGGAGGAGAGAGGGATAGGAAGAGGAAAGAACCTAATAAGACCAGCAGAGGAAACGAATAGAATGGGAAGCACAGGGACAAGACAAGATAATAAATGACAAAACATGACAGTACCCCCCACTCACGAGCGCCTCCTGGCGCACTCGAGAGGAATCACGGCAACGGAGGAAATCATCAATGAGTGAACGGTCCAGCACGTCCAGACAGGACAACTCCTCTCCTCCAGGACCGTAACCCTCCCAATCCACTAAGTAGTGGTGACCCCGTCCCCGAACGCATGTCCATGATCTTATGTACCTTGTAAATAGGTGCGCTCTCTCACACAGGACGGGAGGGGGAGGGACGAACGGGGTGCGAAGGCTTGACACAGGAGACATGGAAGACAGGATGGACGCGGCGAAGATGTCGCGGAAGAAGCAATCGCACAGCGGACTGGGATTGACGACCTGGGAGACACGGAACGGACCAATGAACCGCGGGTCAACTTGCGAGAAGCTGTCGTAAGAGGAAGGTTGCGAGTGGAAAGCCACACTCTCTGGCCGCAACAATACCTTGGACTCTTAATCCTGCGTTTATTGGCGGCTCTCACAGTCTGTGCCCTGTAACGGCAAAGTGCAGACCTCACCCTCCTCAGGTGCGCTCACAACGTTGGACAAACGCGAGCGGAGAGAACTGGACTCGACAAGCTGGGATGAGAACAGAGGAGGCTGGTAGCAGACTACTCTGAAAGGAGAGATAACGGTAGCAGACGAAGGAAGCGGGTGTGGCGTATTCTGCCCAGGGGAGCTGTTCTGCCCAAGGCGCAGGGTTTCTGAAAGAAAGGCTGCGTAGTATGCGACCAATCGTCTGATTGGCCCTCTCTGTTGACCGTTAGACTGGGATGAAACCCGGAAGAGAGACTGACGGACGCACCAATCAAACGACAGAACTCCCTCCAAAACTGCCGACGTGAATTGCGGGCCTCTGTCTGAAACGGCGTCTAGCAAGGGAAGGCCATGAATTCTGAATACATTCACCGATAATGATTTGTGCCGTCTCCTTAGCGGAAGGAAGTTTAGCGGGGAATGAAATGTGCCGCCTTAGAGAACCTATCGACAACCGTAAGAATCACAGTCTTCCCCGAACAAAGCAGACCCCGGTAATGAAGTCTAGGGGCGATGTGAGACCATGGTCGAGAAGGAATGGGGAGCGGTCTGGGACGACCGGCAGGAGAGAGTTACCCGACTTAGTCTGCGCGCAGTCGAACAAGCAGCCACGAAACGGGCGCGTGTCACGCTCCTGAGTCGAGCCACCAAAAGCGCTGGCGAATAGACGCAAGAGTGCCTCGAACACCGGGATGACCAGCTAACTTGGCAGGTGAGCCCACTGAAGAACAGCCAGGCAGTGGAAACAGGAACGAAAGGAGGTTACTAGGACAAGCGCGCGAGGCGCAGTGTGCGTGAGTGCTTGCTTAACCTGTCTTTCAATTCCCCAGACTGTTAACCCGACAACACGCCCATAAGGAAGAATCACCTGGGATCAGTAGAAGCCACAGAAGAACTAAACAGACGGGATAAGGCATCAGGCTTGGTGTTCTTGCTACCCGGACGAGAAATCACAAACTAAAACGAGCGAAAAACAACGCCCAACGAGCGACGGGCATTAAGTCGTTTGGCAGAACGGATGTACTCAAGGTTCTTATGGTCTGTCCAAACGACAAAGGAACGGTCGCCCCTCAACCACTGTCGCCATTCGCCTAGGGCTAAGCGGATGGCGAGCAGTTCCTGGTTACCACATCATAGTTGCGCTCAGATGGCGACAGGCGATGAGAAAAATAAGCGCAAGGATGAACCTTATCGTCAGACTGGAAAGCTGGGATAGAATGGCTCCCACGCCTACCTCTGAACGTCAACCTCGACAATGAATTGTCTAGTGACGTCCAGGATAACGAGGATAGGAGCGGACGTAAAACGTTCTTTTAGAAGATCAAAAGCTCCCTGGGCGGAACGGACCATAAAACACGTCTTGACAGAAGTAAGAGCTGCTGAAGGGGCAGCAACTTGACCAGAGTACAGAATGGCGCCGATAGAAATTAGCGAAACCTAAACGCTGCAACTCGACACGTGACCTTGGAACGGGCCAATCACTGACAGCTTGGACCTTAGCGGAATCCATCTGAATGCCTTCAGCGGAAATAACGGAACCGAGAAAATGTAACGGAGGACATGAAAGAGCACTTCTCAGACTTTACGTAGAACAATTCTCTAAAGGCGCTGTAGAACACGTCGAACGTGCTGAACATGAATCTCGAGTGACGGAGAAAAAAATCAGGATATCGTCAAGATAGACAAAAACAAAAAGATGTTCAGCATGTCTCTCAGAACATCATTAACTAATGCCTGAAAAACAGCTGGCGCATTGGCGAGACCAAACGGCAGAACCCGGTACTCAAAATGCCTAACGGGTGTTAACGCCGTTTTCCACTCGTCCCCCCTCTCTGATGCGCACGAGATGGTAAGCGTTACGAAGGTCAACAGTAAAGCACCTGGCTCCCTGCAGAATCTCGAAGCTGATGACATAAGGGGAAGCGGATAACGATTCTTAACCGTTATGTCATTCAGCCCTCGATAATCCACGCAGGGGCGCAGAATACCGTCCTTCTTCTTAACAAAAAAGAACCCCGCCCCGGCCGGAGAAGGAAGGCACTATGGTACCGCGTCAAGAGACACAGACAAATAATCCCTCGAAAGCCTTACGTTCGGGAGCCGACAGAGAGTATAGTCTACCCCGGGAGAGTGGTCCCCAGGGAGGAGATCAATACTACAATCATCGACCCGAGTGAGGAGGAAGGAGTTGTTGGCTGGGACCGACTGAAGAACCGTGCGCAGATCATGATATTCCTCCGGCCTCCTGTCAAATCGCTGGGTTCCTCCTGAGAAGTAGGGACAGAAGAAAGCAGGAGGGATGGCAGACATTAAACACTTCACATGACAAGAAACGTTCCAGGATAGGATAGAATTACTAGACCAATTAATAGAAGGATTATGACATACTAGCCAGGGATGACCCAAAACAACAGGTGTAAACGGTGGTGAAAAATCAAAAAGAAATAGTCTCACTGTGGTTACCAGATACTGTGAGGGTTAAAGGTAGTGTCTCAAATCTGATACTGGGAAGATGACTACCATCTAAAGAAACATGGGCGTAAGCTTCTCTAACTCTCTGAAAGGAATGTCATGTTCCAACCCATGTGTCCATGAAACAGCCCTCAGCCCCAAGAGTCTATCAAGGCACTACATGTAGCACCCCAAGACCGGTCCAGCGTAGATGGACCGACAAAATAGTACAGGATTTTGATGGAGAGACTTGAGTAGTTGCTGCGCTCACCTGTAGCCCTCCGCTTACAGATGAGCTCTGGCTTTTACTGGACATGAATTAACAAAATGTCCAGCAACTCCACTAATAGAGGCACAGGCGGTTGGTGATCCTCCGTTCCCTCTCCTTGATCGAAATGCGAATCCCTCCCAGCTGCATGGGCTCAGTCTCTGAGCCAGAGGAGAGGAGATGGTTGCGATGCGGAGCAGGGAAACACCGTTGATGCCGAGCTCTCTTCCCGAGCCCGGTGACGAAGAAGATCTACCCGTCGTTCTATGCGGATGGCGAGAGCAATCAAAGAAATCCACATCTGAAGGGACCTCCCGGGAGAGATCTCATCCCTTAACCACTCGTGGAGTCCCTCCAGAAAACGAGCGAGCAGCGCCGGCTCGTTTCCACTCACTAGAGGCAGCAAGAGTGCGAAACTCAATAGAATAATCCGTTATGGACCGTTCACCTTGGCATAGGGAAGCCAGGGCCCTAGAAGCCTCCCTACCAAAAACTGAACGGTCAAAAACCCGAATCATCTCCTCTTTAAAGTTCTGGAACTTGTTAGAGCAATCAGCCCTTGCCTCCCAGATAGCTGTGCCCCATTCTCGAGCCCGGCCAGTAAGGAGTGAAATGAGCGTAAGCTAAACCCGAGCTCTCTCGCTAGAGTATGTTGGGTTGGAGAGAGAACACAATCTCACACTGCGTGAGAAAGGAGCGGCACTCCGTGGGCTGCCCGGAGTAGCAAGGTGGGTTATTAACCCTAGGTTCCGGAGGCTCGGCAGGCCAGGAAGTAACAGGTGGCACGAGACGAAGACTCTGGAACTGTCCAGAGAGGTCGGAAACCTGGCGGCCAGGTTCTCCACGGCATGGCGAGCAGCAGACAATTCCTGCTCGTGTCTGCCGAGCATGGCTCCTTGGATCTCGACGGCAGTGTTACATCTGTAGTCGCTGGGTCCATTCCTTGGTCGGATCCTTCTGTTATGCAGGTGAATGAGGACCCAAAGCGACTTGGCGAAAACAGAGTTTTTAATCCAGTAAAGATACTTTACAAAACAAAAGGCATAATACTACTCGTAAAGACGAGAACAGACTGGAGACTTGATCAAAACTGCAGGTTGCCTCGGGAAGGCACTTGAACCTAGCAGACTCAGACACCTGCTCACCACGCAGCATCTGAGGGAAACACGACACGACAGGGCAATACATAGACACAGCACGGTGAATATAGACAGGGATCCGACAGGGCAGGAACGGAAAACAAGGAGAGAAATAGGGACTCTAATCAGGGAAAAGGATCGGGAACAGGTGTGGGAAGACTAAATGATTGATTAGGGGAATAGGAACAGCTGGGAGCAGGAGGGACGATAGAGAGAAGAGAGAGCGAGAGAGTGAGAGAGGGAGGGGGGAGAGAGAGGAAAGAACCTAATAAGACCAGCAGAGGGAAACGAATAGAAGGGGAAGCACAGGGACAAGACATGATAATCAATGACAAAACATGACAAGATCTGCATGGAGGAATGGGCCAAAATACCAGCAACAGTGTGTGAA
>NW_025754692.1:0-8754 GCF_021184085.1 Oncorhynchus gorbuscha | reverse complement strand
ATTAAGTATTAAGTAAAATTGAGCAGCTGTGAAAAATGAGCTCCTGTATTTATTGAGATTTAAATGTTTTTAGAGTGAAGTACATCGAAAAAATCAAGAAAACTGCAGACTCAATAGAAGACAAAACAAGGAACAAACTAAACAAGACAGGCTTTTGAAAAATTAACTATTTTTTTCATAAAATTGTACAGTTATCTTAGCTAGGTGAATTGCTAGCAGAATTTGTTTACTTGTTGCTAAGCAGTTGCTAGGGACTCTCCTGGAAGAAGCTAGCTAGCTTACAAAGAATAACAACAAAAATATCTAGTTAACAGAAGAAAGGAAGACAAAATAAGGACAAAAGAAGGACAGAAGAAAAGGAAAAGAAAGAGGACAACAAAGTGAAAACAGTCAGCACTTCTATTGCAACTTCGTATTTAGATCGTCCCCTAACGTAGTCTACACTGCTATCTGCCCAGCAGCTAGCCAGCTAGCAACGTCCACCGTCTACCGAATAGCAGCACTGTAGAAACTATTACACTCAACTGAACGACTTGATTAGTGTAGTGTTAGCTAGCTACATAGTTGTCTTTGCTGTCTTCGTATCCAAAATAATTGTGTAGTTTAGAGCGTGTAGTCTTAGAGTGATTATCTTAATTTACCGAGGTTAGCTAGCCAGCTATTTGTCGTCATTAACGTAGGAGACACTGCTAGCTAACCAACAGCTAATAACGTCTACTGAATAGAACTTCCGCACTCAACAACCCGGTCGCATTCCGCTTCGCTCCACAGGTAGTATCACATTTTTCATTTCATTTCATTACAGCACAACGGTTTGATTTGTTTGATCGTAGCTAGCTACATAGCTAGCTACATAGCCGTCTGTGTATCAAAGATAATTGTGTAGTCTAGAGCGATTTTCTAGGTTAGCTAGCCAGCTATTGTCGTTCTTTTAGCATGGCGTAACGTAATCAACACTGCTAGCTAGCCAGCTGGCCCCGAATAACAGCACTGTAGAAACTACTACACTCAACGACGACTTGATTAGTGTAGTGTCAACAACGCAGCCACTGTCAGCTAGCCTACAAAGTCAACAACGCAGCCACTGCCAGCTAGCCTACTTCAGCAGTACTGTATCATTTTTAATAATTTTAGTCAATAAGATTCTTGCTACGTAAGCTTAACTTTCTGAACATTCGAGACGTGTAGTCCACTTGTCATCCCAATCTCCTTGCATTAGCGTAGCCTCTTCTGTAGCCTGTCAACTATGTGTCTGTCTATCCCTGTTCTCTCCTCTCTGCACAGACCATACAAACGCTCCACACCGCGTGGCGCTGCCACCTAATCTGGTGGTCCCAGCGCGCACGACCCACGTGGAGTTCCAGGTCTCCGGTAGCCTCTGGAACTGCCGATCTGCAGCCAACAAGGCAGAGTTCATCTCAGCCTATGCCTCCCTCCAGTCCCTCGACTTCTTGGCACTGACAGAAACATGGATCACCACAGATAACACTGCTACTCCTACTGCTCTCTCTTCGTCCGCCCACGTGTTCTCGCACACCCGAGAGCTTCTGGTCAGCGGGGTGGTGGCATAGGGATCCTTATCTCTCCCATGTGGTCATTCTCTCTTTCTCCCCTTACCCATCTGTCTATCGCCTCCTTTGAATTTCATGCTGTCACAGTTACCAGCCCTTTCAAGCTTAACATCCTTATCATTTATCGCCCTCCAGGTCCCCTCGGAGAGTTCATCAATGAGCTTGATGCCTTGATAAGCTCCTTTCCTGAGGACGGCTCACCTCTCACAGTTCTGGGCGACTTTAACCTCCCCGTCTACCTTTGACTCATTCCTCTCTGCCTCCTTCTTTCCACTCCTCTCCTCTTTTGACCTCACCCTCTCACCTTCCCCCCTACTCACAAGGCAGGCAATACGCTCGACCTCATCTTTACTAGATGCTGTTCTTCCACTAACCTCATTGCAACTCCCCTCCAAGTCTCCGACCACTACCTTGTATCCTTTTCCCTCTCGCTCTCATCCAACACTTCCCACACTGCCCCTACTCGGATGGTATCGCGCCGTCCCAACCTTCGCTCTCTCTCCCCTACTCTCTCCTCTTCCATCCTATCATCTCTTCCCTCTGCTCAAACCTTCTCCAACCTATCTCCTGATTCTGCCTCCTCAACCCTCCTCTCCTCCCTTTCTGCATCCTTTGACTCTCTATGTCCCCTATCTTCCAGGCCGGCTCGGTCCTCCCTCCCGCTCCGTGGCTTGACGACTCAATGCGAGCTCACAGAACAGGGCTCCGGAAGGCCGAGCGGAAATGGAGGAAAACTCGCCTCCCTGCGGACCTGGCATCCTTTCACTCCCTCCTCTCTACATTTTCCTCCTCTGTCTCTGCTGCTAAAGCCACTTTCTACCACTCTAAATTCCAAGCATCTGCCTCTAACCCTAGGAAGCTCTTTGCCACATTCTCCTCCCTCCTGAATCCTCCTCCCCCTCCCCCCTCCTCCCTCTCTGCAGATGACTTCGTCAACCATTTTGAAAAGAAGATCGACGACATCCGATCCTCGTTTGCTAAGTCAAACAACACCGCTGGTTCTGCTCACACTGCCCTACCCTGTGCTCTGACCTCTTTCTCCCTCTCTCTCCAGATGAAATCTCGCGTCTTGTGACGGCCGGCCGCCCAACAACCTGCCCGCTCGACCCTATCCCCTCCTCTCTTCTCCAGACCATTTCCGGAGACCTTCTCCCCTTACCTCACCTCGCTCATCAACTTATCCCTGACCGCTGGCTACGTCCCTTCCGTCTTCAAGAGAGCGAGAGTTGCACCCCTTCTGAAAAAACCTACACTCGATCCCTCCGATGTCAACAACTACAGACCAGTATCCCTTCTTTCTTTTCTCTCCAAAACTCTTGAACGTGCCGTCCTTGGTCAGCTCTCCCGCTATCTCTCTCAGAATGACCTTCTTGATCCAAATCAGTCAGGTTTCAAGACTAGTCATTCAACTGAGACTGCTCTTCTCTGTATCACGGAGGCGCTCCGCACCGCTAAAGCTAACTCTCTCTCCTCTGCTCTCATCCTTCTAGACCTATCGGCTGCCTTCGATACTGTGAACCATCAGATCCTCCTCTCCACCCTCTCCGAGTTGGGCATCTCCGGCGCGGCCCACGCTAGTTGCGTCCTACCTGACAGGTCGCTCCTACCAGGTGGCGTGGCGAGAATCTGTCTCCTCACCACGCGCTCTCACCACTGGTGTCCCCCAGGGCTCTGTTCTAGGCCCTCTCCTATTCTCGCTATACACCAAGTCACTTGGCTCTGTCATAACCTCACATGGTCTCTCCTATCATTGCTATGCAGACGACACACAATTAATCTTCTCCTTTCCCCCTTCTGATGACCAGGTGGCGAATCGCATCTCTGCATGTCTGGCAGACATATCAGTGTGGATGACGGATCACCACCTCAAGCTGAACTTCGGCAAGACGGAGCTGCTCTTCCTCCCGGGGAAGGACTGCCCGTTCCATGATCTCGCCATCACGGTTGACAACTCCATTGTGTCCTCCTCCCAGAGCGCTAAGAACCTTGGCGTGATCCTGGACAACAAACTGTCGTTCTCAACTAACATCAAGGCGGTGGCCCGTTCCTGTAGGTTCATGCTCTACAACATCCGCAGAGTACGACCCTGCCTCACACAGGAAGCGGCGCAGGTCCTAATCCAGGCACTTGTCATCTCCCGTCTGGATTACTGCAACTCGCTGTTGGCTGGGCTCCCTGCCTGTGCCATTAAACCCCTACAACTCATCCAGAACGCCGCAGCCCGTCTAGTGTTCAACCTTCCCAAGTTCTCTCACGTCACCCCGCTCCTCCGCTCTCTCCACTGGCTTCCAGTTGAAGCTCGCATCCGCTACAAGACCATGGTGCTTGCCTACGGAGCTGTGAGGGGAACGGCACCTCAGTACCTCCAGGCTCTGATCAGGCCCTACACCCAAATAAGGGCACTGCGTTCATCCACCTCTGGCCTGCTCGCCTCCTACCACTGAGGAAGTACAGTTCCCGCTCAGCTCAGTCAAAACTGTTCGCTGCTCTGGCTCCCCAATGGTGGAACAAACTCCCTCATGGCCAGGACAGCGGAGTCAATCACCACCTTCCGGAGACACCTGAAACCCCACCTCTTTAAAGAATACCTAGGATAGGATAAAGTAATCCTTCTCACCCCCCCCCCTTAAAATATTTAGATGCACTATTGTAAAGTGGTTGTTCCACTGGATGTCATAAGGTGAGAATGCAATTTGTAAGTCGCTCTGGATAAGAGGCGTCTGCTAAGTGACTTAAATGTAAATGTAAAATGTAAGTA
Source organism: Oncorhynchus gorbuscha (assembly GCF_021184085.1). NCBI lineage: Eukaryota > Metazoa > Chordata > Actinopteri > Salmoniformes > Salmonidae > Oncorhynchus > Oncorhynchus gorbuscha. Next base: position 4,425 of record NW_025754692.1, on the reverse strand, counting down.
CCACCGCATATGTTCAATTGTTCGGATTACCCAGAATATAGTTCATTTTCCCCCCACCTTCTGATGTTCCCAGAATCTTTCTGTTAACCAAGGGTTTTACAAATGTAACCTCAGTAGGGTAGAGAGAGGAGGAAAAGGGGAAGGAGTATTTATGACTGTCATAAACCTACCCCCAGGCCAGCGTCATGACACTAGTGTCTGTTCAGTATATATAGCTAGTTACACATGGAGCCCATAATCAACGCTCTCATTCACGTTCAAGTCAGTTCAACGAGACAGCATTACAACCAGACCACAATAATATATGACAGTCATTTTAGCACACGTTTTATTCAAGGCCACATAAGGCACCGTCAGCATTGACAATGACACATCCAGTATGTGAACCACGTCATAACATTTTACATGAGGTTAATATCACATGTTATTCTTTATGCTGTGTAAATGATATTACAATTGCGCCCAGGTCACAATTGTAAATGAGAACTTTGTTCTCAACTTGCCTACCTGGTTAAATAAAGGTGAAATAAAAAATAAATAAAATATACAGTGCATTCGGGAAGTATTCCAGACCCTTGACTTTTCCCACATGTTGTTATGTTACAGACTTATTCTAAAGTGGAATAAATGGTTGTTTTCCTTATCAATCAACACACAATACCCCAAAACAGATTTTTGAAAAAAATGTTTGCAAATGTATTACAAATAAAACAAATACCTTATTTACGTAAGTATTCAGACCCTTTGCTATGAGACTCCAAATTGAGCTTGGGTGCACCCTGTTTCCATTGATCATCTTTGAGATGCTTCTACAACGATTGGAGTCCACCTTTAGTAAATGCAATTGATTAGACATGATTTGGAAAGGCACATACCTGTCTATATAAGTTGACAGTGCATGTCAGAGCAAAAACCAGGCCATGAGGTCGAAAGGAATTACCCATAAATCAAAATCAAATCAAATCAAATCACATTTTATTTGTCACATACACATGGTTAGCAGATGTTAATGCGAGTGTAGCGAAATGCTTGTGCTTCTAGTTCCGACAATGCAGTGATAACCAACAAGTAATCTAACTAACAATTCCAAAACTACTGTCTTATACACAGTGTAAGGGGATAAGGAACATGTACATAAGGATATATGAATGAATGATGGTACAGAGCAGCATACAGTAGATGGTATCAGTACAGTATATACATATGAGATGAGTGTGTAGACAAAGTAAACAAAGTGGCATAGTTAAAGTGGCTAGTGACCATGTGTTACATAAGGATGCAGTCGATGATGTAGAGTACAGTATATACATATGCATATGAGATTAATAATGTAGGGTAAGTAACATTATATAAGGTAGCATTGTTTAAAGTGGCTAGTGATATATTTACATCATTTCCCATCAATTCCCATTATTAAAATGGCTGGAGTTGGGTCAGTGTCAATGACAGTGTGTTGGCAGCAGCCACTCAGTGTTAGTGGTGGCTGTTTAACAGTCTGATGGCCTTGAGATAGAAGCTGTTTTTCAGTCTCTCGGTCCCAGCTTTGATGCACCTGTACTGACCTCGCCTTCTGGATGATAGCGGGGTGAACAGGCAGTGGTTCGGGTGGTTGATGTCCTTGATGATCTTTATGGCCTTCCTGTAACACTTGGTGGTGTAGGTGTCCTGGAGGGCAGGTTTGCCCCCGGTGATCGTTGTGCAGTCCTCCTACCCTCTGGAGAGCCTTACGGTTGAGGCGGGCAGTTGCCGTGCCAGGCGGTGATACAGCCCGCCAGGATGCTCTCGATTGTGCATCTGTAGAAGTTTGTGAGTGCTTTTGGTGACAAGCCGAATTTCTTCAGCCTCCTGAGGTTGAATGGCGCTGCTGCGCCTTCTTCACGGCTGTCAGTGTGAGTGGACCAATTCAGTTTTGTCTGTGATGTGTATGCCAGGAACTTAAAACTAGCTACCACTCTCCACTGCTGTTTCCATCGATGTGGATAGGGGTGTTCCCTCTGCTGTTTCCTGAAGTCCACAATCATCTCCTTAGTTTTGTTGACGTTGAGTACAGGTTATTTTCCTGACACCACACTCCGAGGCTCTCACCTCCTCCTGTAGAGCCGTCTCGTCGTTGTTGGTAATCAAGCCTACCACTTTGTTGTGTCGTCCGCCAAACTTGATGATTGAGTTGGAGCGTGCGTGGCCACGCAGTCGTGGGTGAACAGGGAGTACAGGAGAGGGCTCCAGAGCACACCCTTGGCCAGGGCCCCCATGTTGAGGATCAGCGGGGAGGGGATGTTGTTTGCCTACCCTCACCACCTGGGGGCGGCCCGTCAGGAAGTCCAGTACCCAGTTGCACAGGGGCGGGGTCGAGACCCAGGGTCTCGAGCTTGATGGCGAGCTTAGGAGGTACTATGGTGTTGAATGCCGAGCTGTAGTCGATGAACAGCATTCTCACATAGGTATTCCTCTTGTCCAGGTGGGTTAGGGCAGTGTGCAGTGTGGTTGAGGATGCATCGTCTGTGGACCTATTTGGGCGGTAAGCAAATTGGAGTGGGTCTGGGTGTCAGGTAGGGTGGAGGTGATATGATCCTTGACTAGTCTCTCAAAGCACTTCATGATGGCGAGTGAGTGCTACGGGGCGGTAGTCGTTTAGCTCAGTTACCTTGGCTTTCTTGGGAACAGGAACAATGGTGGCCCTCTTGAAGCATGTGGGAACAGCAGACTGGTATAGGGATTGATTGAATATGTCCGTAAACACACCGGCCAGCTGGTCTGCGCATGCTCTGAGGCGCGGCTGGGGATGCCGTCTGGGCCTGCAGCCTTGCGAGGTTAACACGTTAAATGTCTTACTCACCTCGGCTGCAGTGAAGGAGAAGACCGCATGTTTCCGTTGCAGGCCTTCAGTATCAGTGGCACTGTATTGTCCTCAAGCGGGCAAAAAGTTATTTAGTCTGCCTGGGAGCAAGACATCCTGGTCCGTGACTGGGCTGGATTTCATCTTGTAGTCCGTGATTGACTGTAGACCCTGCCACATGCCTCTTGTGTCTGAGCCATTGAATTGAGATTCCACTTTGTCTCTGTACTGACGCTTAGCTTGTTTAATAGCCTTACGGAGGGAATAGCTGCACTGTTTGTATTCAGTCATGTTGCCAGACACCTTGCCCTGATTAAAAGCAGTGGTTCGCGCTTTCAGTTTCACGCGAATGCTGCCATCAATCCACCGGTTTCTGGTTAGGGAATGTTTTTATCGTTGCTATGGGAACGACATCTTCGACGCACGTTCTAATGAACTCGCACACCGAATCAGCGTGATTCGTCAATATTCCCATCTGACGCAATACGAAACATGTCCCAGTCCACGTGATGGAAGCAGTCTTGGAGTGTAGAGTCAGCTTGGTCTGACCAGCGTTGGACAGACCTCAGCGTGGGAGCCTCTTGTTTTAATTTCTGCCTGTAGGCAGGGATCAGCAAAATGGAGTCGTGGTCAGCTTTCCCGAAAGGGGGCGGGGCAGGGCCTTATATGCGTCGCGGAAGTTAGAGTAACAATGATCCAAGGTTTTACCACCCCTGGTTGCGCAATCGATATGCTGATAAAATTTAGGAGTCTTGTTTTCAGATTGGCTTTGTTAAAATCCCCAGCTACAATGAATGCAGCCTCCGGATAAATGTTTTCCAGTTTGCAAAGAGTTAAATAAAGTTCGTTCAGAGCCATCGATGTGTCTGCTTGGGGGGATATATACGGCTGTGATTATAATCGAAGAGAATTCTCTTGGAAGATAATGCGGTCTACATTTGATTGTGAGGAATTCTAAATCAGGTGAACAGAAGGATTTGAGTTCCTGTATGTTTCCTTCATCACACCATGTCCCGTTAGTCATGAGGCATACGCCCCCGCCACTCTTCTTACCAGAGAGATGTTTGTTTCTGTCGGCGCGATGCGTGGAGAAACCCGTTGGCTGCACCGCCCTGGATAGCGTTTTCCCAGTAAGCCATGTCTCCGTAAAGCAAAGAACGTTGCAGTCTCTGATGTCCCTCTGGAATGCCACCCTTGCTCGGATTTCATCAACCTTGTTGTCGAGAGACTGGACATTGGCAAGAAGAATACTGGGAAGTGGTGCGCGATGTGCCCTTTTCGAGTCTGACCAGAACACCGCTGCGTTTCCCTCTTTTCGGAGTCGTTTCCTTGGGTCGCTGCATGCGATCCATTCCGTTGTCCTGTTTGTAAGGCAGAACACAGGATCCGCGTCGCGGAAAACATATTCTTGGTCGTACTGATGGTGAGTTGACGCTGATCTTATATTCAGTAGTTCTTCTCGACTGTATGTAATGAAACCTAAGATGACCTGGGGTACTAATGTAAGAAATAACACGTAAAAAAACAAAAAACTGCATAGTTTCCTAGGAACGCGAAGCGAGGCGGCCATCTCAGTCGGCGCCGGAAGT
>NW_025754691.1:0-8755 GCF_021184085.1 Oncorhynchus gorbuscha | reverse complement strand
GAGGGAGGGAGAAGAGAGATGGGGAGAAGAGGGAGGGAGAAGAGGGATGGGAGAAGAGGGAGGGAGAAGAGGAGATGGGGAGAGGAGGGATGGAGAGGAGGGAGGGTGAAGAGAGATGGGGGAGAAGAGGGATGGAGAGGAGGGAGGGAGAAGAGAGATGGGGAGAGGAGGGAGGGAGGAGGAGAGGAGGGAGAAGAGAGATGGGGAGAGGAGGGAGGGAGAAGAGGGAGGGAGAAGGGAGATGGGGAGAGAGGAGGGATGGAGGAGAGAGGGAGGGAGAAAGAGAGATGGGGAGAAGAGGGAGCGGAGAAGAGGGATGGGGAGAGAGAGATGGGGGAGAGGATGGGAGGGAGAAGAGGGAGGGAGAAGAGGGAGGGAGAAGAGAGATGGAGGAGAGGAGGGATGGAGAGGAGGGAAGGAGAAGAGAGATGGGAGAGAGGGATGGAGAGGAGGGAGGAGAGGAGATGGGGAGAGGAGGGAGGGAGAAGAGGGAGGGAGAGAGATGAGGAGAAGGAGGGAGGGAGAGGAGGGAGGGAGAAGAGGGATGTGGAGAAGATGGAGGAGAGAGGATGGGAAGAAGATGGAGAGAGAGGAGGGAGGGAGAAGAGGATGGGGAGAGGAGGGAGGGAGAGGAGGGAGGAGAAGAGAGATGGGGAGAGGAGGAGGAGAAGAGGGAGGGAGAAGAGAGATGGGGAGAGGAGGAGGGAGAAGAGGGAGGAGAAGAGGATGGGGAAGATGGAGGAGAAGAGGAGGGAGAAGAGGGAGGGAGAAGAGGGAGGGAGAAGGAGAGATGGGGAAGATGGAGGAGAAGAGAGATGGGGAGAGGAGGGAGGAGAAGAGGATGGGGAGAAGATGGAGGAGAAGAGGGAGGGAGGAGAGATGGGAGAGGAGGGAGGGAGAGGAGGGAGGGAGAAGAGAGATGTGGGAGAGGAGGGAGGGAGAAGAGGGATGGGGAGAAGATGGAGGGAGAGGAGGGAGGGAGAAGAGAGATGGGGAGAGGAGGGAGGGAGAGGAGGGAGGGAGAGAGAGATGGGAGAGAGATGGGGAGAGGAGGGAGGGAGAGGAGGGAGGGAGAAGAGGGATGGGGAGAGGAGGGAGGGAGAAAGAGGGATGGGGAGAAGATGGAGGGAGAAGAGGGAGGGAGAAGAGGGAGGGAGAAGAGATGGGGAGAGGAGGGAGGAGAAGAGAGATGGGGAGAGGAGGGAGGGAGAAGAGGGAGGGAGAAGAGGGATGGGGAGAAGAGGGATGGGGAGATGAGGGAGGGAGAAGAGGGAGGGAGAAGAGAGATGGGGAGAGGAGGGATGGGGAGAGGAGGGAGGGAGAAGAGGGAGGGAGAAGAGAGATGGGGAGAGGAGGGAGGGAGAAGAGGGATGGGGAGAGGAGGGAGGGAGAGGAGGGAGGGAGAAGAGAGATGGGGAGAGGAGGGAGGGAGAAGAGGGAGGGAGAAGAGGGAGGGAGAAGAGGGATGGGGAGAAGAGGGATGGGGAGAGGAAGGAGGGAGAGGAGGGAGGGAGAGAGAGATGGGGAGAGAGAGGGAGGGAGAAGGGAGGGAGAAGGGATGGGGGAGAGAGATGGAGGGAGAGGAGGGAGGGAGAAGAGAGAGGGGAGAGGAGGGAGGGAGAGGAGAGGAGGGAGAAGAGAGAGAGGAGGGAGAGAGAGATGGGGGAGAGGAGGGAGGGAGAGGAGGGAGGGAGAAGAGGGATGGGAGAAGAGAGAGGGAGAGAGAGGGAGGGAGAGAGAGGGAGGGAGAGAGAGATGGGGAGAGGAGGGAGGGGAAGAGGGAGGGAGAAGAGGGATGGAGGAGAGATGGAGGAGAGAGAGGGAGGGAGAGAGAGATGGGGAGAGGAGGGAGGGAGAGAGAGATGGGGAGAGAGAGGAGGGAGAAGAGGGATGGAGGAGAAGAGGGAGGGAGAAGAGGGATGGGGAGAAGAGGGAGGGAGGAGAGGGAGAGAAGAGAGATGGGAGAGAGGGAGGGAGGAAGAGTGATGGGGGAGAAGAGGGAGGGAGAAGGGGAGGGAGAAGAGGGATGTGGAGAGGAGGGAGGGAGAAGAGGGATGTGGAGAGGAGGGAGGAGAGAGAGGGAGGGAGAGAGAGATGGGGAGAGGAGGGAGGGAGAAGAGGGATGTGGAGAAGAGGGAGGGAGAAGAGAGATGGGGAGAGGGAGGGAGGGAGAAGAGGGATGGGAGAGAGGAGGGAGGGAGAAGAGGGATGTGGAGAAGAGGGAGGGAGAGAGAGAGATGGGGAGAGGAGGGAGGGAGAAGAGGGATGGGGAGAGGAGGGAGGTAGAAGAGGGATGTGGTGAAGAGGGAGGGAGAAGAGGGATGGGGAGAGGAGGGAGGGAGAAGAGGGATGTGGAGAGAGAGGGAGGGAGAAGAGAGATGGGAGAGGAGGGAGGGAGAAGAGGGAGGGAGAAGAGAGATGGGAGAGGAGGGAGAGAGGGATGTGGAGAAGAGGGAGGGAGAAGAGAGATGGGGAGAGGAGGGAGGAGAAGAGGGAGGGAGAAGAGAGATGGGAGAGGAGGGAGAAAGAGGGATGTGGAGAAGAGGGAGGGAGAAAGAGGGATGGGGAGAAGATGGAGGGAGAGGAGGGAGGGAGAAGAGAGATGGGGAGAGAGGAGGGAGGGAGAGGAGGGAGGGAGAGAGAGATGGGAGAAGAGATGGGGAGAGAGAGGGAGGGAGAGGAGGGAGGGAGAAGAGAGATGGGGAGAGGAGGGAGGGAGAAGAGGGAGGGAGAAGAGAGATGGGGAGAGGAGGGAGGGAGAGGAGGGAGGAGAGAGAGATGGGGAGAAGAGAGATGGGGAGAGGAGGGAGGGAGAGGAGGGAGGGAGAAGGAGAGATGGGGGAGAGAGAGGGAGGGAGAAGGAGGGAGGGGGAAGGAGAGATGGGGAGAGGAGAGGAGGGAGAAGAGAGAGTGGGGAGAGGAGGGAGGGAGAAGAGGGATGGGAGAGAGAGGAGGGAGGGAGAAGAGGGATGGGAGAGAAGAGGAGGGAGAAGAGGGAGGGAGAAGAGGGAGGGAGAGGAGAGAGAGAGATGGGGAGAGGAGGGAGGGAGAAGAGAGATGGGAGAGAGAGAGGGAGAAGAGAGATGGGGAGAGGAGGGAGGGAGAAGAGAGATGGGGATATGAGGGTGGGAGAAGAGAGATGGGGAGAGGAGGGAGGGAGAAGAGGGAGGGAGAAGAGAGATGGGGAGAGGAGGGAGGGAGAAGAGTGATGGGGAGAAGAGGGAGGGAGAAGAGGGAGGGAGAAGAGGGATGTGGAGAGGAGGGAGGGAGAAGAGGGATGTGGAGAGGAGGGAGGGAGAAGAGGGAGGGAGAAGAGAGATGGGGAGAGGAGGGAGGGAGAAGAGGGATGTGGAGAAGAGGGAGGGAGAAGAGAGATGGGGAGAGGAGGGAGGGAGAAGAGGGATGGGAGAGAGGAGGGAGGGAGAGAGAGGGATGTGGAGAGAGGGAGGGAGAGAGAGAGAGGGGGAGGGAGGGAGGGAGAAGAGGGATGGGGAGAGGGAGGGAGGAGAAGAGGGATGTGGTGAAGAGGGAGGAGAGAAGAGGGATGGGGAGAGGAGGGAGGAGAGAGAGGATGTGGAGAGAGGGAGGGAGAAGAGAGATGGGGAGAGGAGGGAGGGAGAAGAGGGAGGGAGAGAGAGATGGGAGAGGAGGGAGAGAGGGATGTGGAGAAGAGGGAGGGAGAGAGAGATGGGAGAGAGGAGGGAGGGAGAAGAGGGAGGGAGAGAGAGATGGGAGGGAGGGAGAGAGGGATGTGGAGAGGAGGGAGGGAGAAGAGGGATGGGGGAGAAGATGGAGGGAGAGGAGGGAGGGAGAGAGAGATGGGAGGAGGAGGGAGGGAGAGGAGGGAGGGAGAAGAGAGATGGGAGAAGAGAGAGGGGGAGGGAGGGAGGGAGAGGAGGGAGGAGAGAGAGAGATGAGGGAGAGGAGGGAGGGAGAGAGAGGGAGGAGAGAGAGAGAGATGGGGAGAGGGAGGGAGGGAGAGAGAGAGATGGGGAGAAGAGGGAGGGAGAGAGAGAGGGATGGGGGAGAGAGAGGGAGAGAGAGGGATGGGGAGAGAGAGGGAGGGAGAAGAGGGAGGGAGAGGAGGGAGGAGAGAGAGAGATGGGGAGAGGAGGGAGGGAGAGAGAGAGGGAGAGGGAGGGAGGGAGAAGAGGGATGGGAGAGAGAGGGAGGAGAGAGGAATGGGGAGAGGAGGGAGGGAGAGAGAGGGAGGGAGAAGAGGGAGGGAGAGAGAGAGATGGGGAGAGGAGGGAGGGAGAGAGAGGGAGGGGGAGAGGAGAGAGGGAGAGAGAGATGGGGAGAGGGAGGGAGGGAGAGAGGGAGATGGGGAGAGAGGGGAGGGAGGAGAGAGATGGGGAGAGGAGGGAGGGAGAGAGAGGGAGGGAGAGAGAGAGATGGGGAGAGGGAGGGAGGGAAGAGTGAGGGAGAGAAGAGGGAGGGAGAGGAGGGAGGGAGAGGAGGGAGTGGAGAGGAGGGAGGGAGAAGAGGGATGGGGAGAGGAGGGAGGGAGAAGAGGGAGGGAGAGAGAGATGGGAGAGAGGAGGGAGGGAGAGGAGGGATGTGGAGAAGAGGGAGGAGAGAGGGAGAGAGAGGAGGGAGAGAGAGGGAGGGAGGAGAGGGAGGGAGAGAGGAGGGAGGGAGAAAGAGGGATGTGGAGAAGAGGGAGGGAGAGAGAGAGATGGGGAGAGGAGGGAGGGAGAAGAGGGATGGGGAGAGAGAGGGAGGGAGAAGAGGGATGTGGAGAGAGGGAGGGAGGAGAGGGATGAGGGAGAGGAGGGAGGAGAGAAGAGGGATGTGGAGAAGAGGGAGGAGAAGAGAGATGGAGGGAGAGGAGGGAGGGAGAAGAGGGAGGGAGGAGAGAGAGATGGGAGAGGAGGGAGAAGAGGGATGTGGAGAAGAGGGAGGGAGAAGAGAGATGAGGGAGAGGAGGGAGAGGGAGAGAGAGGAGGAGAGAGAGAGGGAGAGGAGGGAGAGAGAGGGATGGGAGAGAGAGGGAGGGAGGAAGAGGGATGGGGAGAGAGATGGAGGGAGGAGGGAGAGAGAGAGAGAGATGAGGGAGAGGAGGGAGGGAGGGAGAGGAGGGAGGAGAAGGAGATGGGAGAGAGAGAGAGGGAGGGAGGAGAGGGAGGGAGAGGAGGGAGGGAGAGAGAGATGGAGGGAGAGGAGGAGGGAGAAGAGGGAGGGAGAAGAGAGATGGGGAGAGGAGGGAGGGAGAGAGAGGGAGGGAGAAGAGAGATGGGAGAAGAGGATGGAGGATAGGAGGGAGGGAGAGGTGGGAGGGAGGAGAGAGATGGGAGGAGAGAGAGATGGAGAGAGGAGGGAGGGAGAGAGAGAGAGAGGGGGAGAGGAGGGAGGGAGAGAGAGAGAGGGAGAGAGAGAGAGGAGAGGAGGGAGAGAGAGAGGATGGGGAGAAGAGGGATGGGAGAAGAGGGAGGGAGGAAGAGGGAGGGAGAAGAGGGAGGGAGGAGAGAGAGAGATGGGGAGAGGAGGGAGGAAGAAGAGAGAGGGAGAGGAGAGGAGGGAGAGAGAGGGAGGGAGAGAGAGGGAGGGAGAGAGAGGAGATGGGGAGAGGAGGGAGGGAGAAGAGGGAGGGAGAGAGAGGGAGGAGAGAGAGAGATGGGGAGAGGAGGGAGGGAGGAGAGAGAGATGGGAGAGAGGAGAGAGGGAGAGAGAGATGGGGAGAGGAGGGAGGGAGAGAGAGAGATGGGAGAGATGAGGGATGGGAGAGAGAGAGATGGAGGAGAGGGAGGGAGAAGAGGGAGGGAGAGAGAGAGGGAGGAGAGGAGGGAGGGAGAAGAGGGATGGGAGAGAAAGGGAGGGAGAGAGGGAGGGAGAAGAGGGATGTGGAGAAGGAGGGAGGGAGAGAGAGGGATGTGGAGAGAGAGGGAGGGAGAAGAGGGAGAGAGAAGAGAGATGGGAGAGAGGAGGGAGGGAGAAGAGGGATGGGAGAGAGAGGGAGGGAGAAGAGAGATGGGGAGAGGAGGGAGGGAGAGAGAGGGATGGGAGAGGGAGGGAGGGAGAGAGGGATGTGGAGAAGAGGGAGGGAGAGAGAGATGGGAGGAGAGGAGGGAGGGAGAGAGAGGGATGGGGAGAGGGAGGGAGGTAGAAGAGGGATGGAGTGAAGAGGGAGGGAGGAAGAGGGATGAGGAGAGGAGGGAGGGAGAAGGAGGGATGTGGAGAAGGAGGAGGGAGAGAGATGAGGGAGAGGAGGGAGGAAGAGGGAGAGAGAAGGAGAGAGGGAGAGGAGAGAAGAGGGATGAGGAGAGAGAGGGAGGGAGAGAGAGAGGAGAGGGAGAGGAGGGAGGAGGGAGGGAGGGGGAAGAGAGAGGGGAGAGGGAGGGAGAGAGAGGGATGTGGAGAAAGAGGGAGGGAGAAGAGGGATGGGGGAGAAGATGGAGGGAGGGAGGAGGGAGGGAGGAAGAGAGATGAGGGAGAGAGAGAGAGAGGAGAGAGAGGGAGGGAGAGAGAGAGGGGGAGAGAGAGATGGGGAGAGGAGGGAGGGAGAGGAGGGAGGGAGAGAGAGAGATGGGGGAGAGGAGGGAGGGAGAAGAGGGAGGAGAGAGAGAGGGGAGAGGAGGGAGGGAGAAGAGGGAGGGAGAAGAGGGATGGGAGGAGAGAGGGAGGGAGAGGAGGGAGGGAGAGAGAGAGAGGGAGGAGAGAGAGATGGGGAGAGGAGGGAGGGAGAGAGGAGGGAGGGAGAGAGAGAGATGGGGGAGAGAGAGGAGGGAGAGGAGGGAGGGAGAGGATGGGAGGGAGAAGAGAGATGGGGAGAAGAGAGAGGGGGAGAGGAGGGAGGGAGAGAGGGAGGGAGAGGAGAGAGGGAGAAGGGAGAGGAGGAGAGGGAGGGAGAAGAGGGATGGGGAGAAGAGGGATGGGGAGAAGGAGGGAGGGAGAGAGAGAGGGAGAGAGGGAGGGAGGAGGGAAGGAGGAGAGAGAGAGAGGGAGAGGAGGGAGGAGAGGGATGGGGAGAAGAGGGAGGGAGAAGAGGGATGGGGAGAAGAGGGAGGGAGAGAGAGGAGAGAGGAGGAGAGAGAGATGGGAGAGAGAGAGGGAGGAGAAGAGAGATGGGGAGAGGAGAGAGGGAGAGAGAGATGGGGAGAGGAGGGAGGGAGAGAGATGGGGATGAGGGGGGAGAGAGAGATGGGGAGAGGAGGGAGGAGAAGAGGGAGGGAGAAGAGAGATGGGGAGAGGAGGGAGGGAGAAGAGGGATGGGGAGAGGAGGGAGGAGAAGAGGGAAGGGGAGAAGAGGATGGGGAGAGGAGGGAGGGAGAAGAGGGATGTGGAGAGAGAGGGAGGGAGAAGAGGGAGGGAGAAGAGAGATGGGGAGAGGAGGGAGGGAGAAGAGGGATGTGGGAGAAGGGGAGGAGAAGAGAGATGGGGGAGAGGAGGGAGGGAGAAGAGGGATGGGGAGAAGAGGGAGGGAGAAGAGGGATGTGGAGAAGAGGGAGGGAGAAGAGAGATGGGGAGAGGAGGGAGGGAGAAGAGGGATGGGGAGAGGAGGGAGGTAGAAGAGGGATGTGGTGAAGAGGGAGGGAGAAGAGGGATGGGGAGAGGAGGGAGGGAGAAGAGGGATGTGGAGAAGAGGGAGGGAGAAGAGAGATGGGGAGAGGAGGGAGGGAGAAGAGGGAGGGAGAAGAGAGATGAGGAGAGGAGGGAGGAGGGATGTGGAGAGAGGGAGGGAGAGAGATGGGAGAGGAGGGAGGAGAGAGGGAGGGAGGAAGAGAGATGGGAGGGAGGAGAAGAGGGATGTGGAGAAGAGGGAGGGAGAAGAGGGATGGGAGAGAAGATGGAGGGAGAAGGGAGGGAGGAGAGAGATGGGAGAGAGGAGGGAGGGAGAGAGGGAGGGAGAGAGAGATGGGGAGAAGAGATGGGGAGAGGAGGGAGGGAGAGGAGGGAGGGAGAGAGATGGGAGAGGAGGGAGGGAGAGGAAGGAGGGAGAAGAGAGATGGGAGAGGAGGGAGGGAGAAGGAGGGAGAGAGAGATGGAGAGAGAGATGGGGAAGGAAGGAGGGAGAGGTGGGAGGGAGAAGGAGAGATGGGAGAGAGAGATGGGGAGGGAGGGAGGAGAGAGATGGGAGAGGAGGGAGGGAGAAGAGAGATGGGGAGAGGAGGGAGGAGAGAAGAGGGATGGGAGAAGAGGGATGGGAGAAGAGGGAGGGAGAAGAGGAGGGAGAAGAGGGAGGGAGAGAGAGAGGGAAGAGGAGAAGGGAGAGATGGGGAGAGAGAGGGAGGGAGAAGAGGGATGGGGAGAGGAGGAGGGAGAAGAGGGATGGGAGAAGAGGGAGGGAGAGAGAGGAGGAGAAGAGGAGGGAGAAGAGAGATGGGGAGAGGAGGGAGGGAGAAGAGAGAGGGGGAGAGAGGGAGGGAGGAGAGAGATGGGAGAGGAGGGAGGAGAAGGAGAGGAGGGAGAGGGATGGGAGAGAGAGAGGGAGGAGAGGAGAGGGAGGGAGAAGAGGGAGGGAGAAGAGAGATGGGGGAGAGGAGGGAGGGAGAAGAGGGATGGGGAGAAGAGGGAGGGAGAAGAGAGAAGGGGAAGAGGGAGAGGAGAGGAGGGAGGAAGAGGGATGTGGAGAGGAGGGAGGGAGAGGAGAGAGGAGGGAGAGAGAGATGGGGAGAGGGAGGGAGGGAGAAGAGGGATGTGGAGAGAGAGGGAGGGAGAAGAGAGATGGGGGAGAGGAGGGAGGGAGAAGAGGGATGGGGAGAGGAGGGAGGGAGAAGAGGGATGTGAGAGAGAGGAGGGAGAGGAGGAGGGAGAG
>NW_025754690.1:0-8756 GCF_021184085.1 Oncorhynchus gorbuscha | reverse complement strand
CTACAGGTTGGTCATTGGACCATTATATACCCAGCTACAGGTTAGTCATTGGACCATTATATACCCAGCTACAGGTTAGTCATTGGACCATTATATACCCAGCTACAGGGTAGTCATTGGTTATCTGCACCATTATATACCCAGCTACAGGTTAGTCATTGGACCATTATATACCCAGATACAGGTTAGTCATTGGACCATTATATACCCAGATACAGGTTAGTCATTGGACCATTATATACCCAGATACAGGTTAGTCATTGGACCATTATATACCCAGCTACAGGTTAGTCATTGGACCATTATATACCCAGCTACAGGTTAGTCATTGGACCATTATATACCCAGATACAGGGTAGTCATTGGACCATTATATACCCAGCTACAGGTTAGTCAGTGGTTATCTGCACCATTATATACCCAGCTACAGGTTAGTCATTGGTTATCTGCACCATTATATACCCAGCTACAGGTTAGTCATTGGACCATTATATACCCAGCTACAGGTTAGTCATTGGACCATTATATACCCAGCTACAGGTTAGTCATTGGACCTTGTTAAGCAGGTTAGTCATTGGTTATCTGCACCATTATATACCCAGCTACAGGTTAGTCATTGGACCATTATATACCTAGCTACAGGTTAGTCATTGGACCATTATATACCCAGCTACAGGTTAGTCATTGACCATTATATACCCAGATACAGGTTAGTCATTGACCATTATATACCCAGATACAGGTTAGTCATTGGACCATTATATACCCAGATACAGGTTAGTCATTGGACCAGATACAGGTTAGTCATTGACCATTATATACCCAGATACAGGTTAGTCATTGGACCATTATATACCCAGCTACAGGTTAGTCATTGGACCATTATATACCCAGCTACAGGTTAGTCATTGGACCATTATATACCCAGCTACAGGTTAGTCATTGGACCATTATATACCCAGATACAGGGTAGTCATTGGACCATTATATACCCAGCTACAGGGTAGTCATTGGTTATCTGCACCATTATATACCCAGCTACAGGGTAGTCATTGGACCATTATATACCCAGCTTTAGTCATAGGTTATCTGCACCATTATATACCCAGCTACAGGGTAGTCATTGCTGCCCCACTAGGGTTGTCATTGGTTATCTGCCCCACTATGCTACAGACCATTATATACCCAGCTACAGGTTAGTCATTGGTTATCTGCACCATTATATACCCAGCTACAGGGTAGTCATTGGTTATCTGCACCATTATATACCCAGCTACAGGTTCGTCATTGGTTATCTGCCCCACTATATACCCAGCTACAGGGTAGTCATTGGTTATCTGCACCATTATATACCCAGCTACAGGTTAGTCATTGGTTATCTGCACCATTATATACCCAGCTGGGTTAGTCATTGGTTATCTGCACCATTATGCCCAGACAGGTTGAGTCATTGGACCATTATATACCCAGATACAGGTTGGTTGACCATTATATACCCAGATACAGGTTAGTCATTGGACCATTATATACCCAGATACAGGTTAGTCATTGGACCATTATATACCCAGCTACAGGTTAGTCATTGGACCATTATATACCCAGCTACAGGTTAGTCATTGGACCATTATATACCCAGATACAGGGTAGTCATTGGACCATTATATACCCAGCTACAGGTTAGTCAGTGGTTATCTGCACCGATATACCCAGCTACAGGTTAGTCATTGGTTATCTGCACCATTATATACCCAGCTACAGGTTAGTCATTGGACCATTATACCCAGCTACAGGTTTAGTCATTGGACCATTATATACCCAGCTACAGGTTAGTCATTGACCATTATATACCCAGCTACAGGTTAGTCATTGGACCATTATATACCCAGATACAGGTTAGTCATTGGAATTTACCCAGCTACAGGTTAGTCATTGACCATTATATACCCAGCTACAGGTTAGTTTGGAGTCAGGTTAGTCATTGGACCATTATATACCCAGCTTACAGTGGTTATCCAGCTACAGGTTAGTCATTGGTTATCTGCACCATTATATACCCAGCTACAGGTTAGTCATTGGACCATTATATACCCAGCTACAGACCCATTATATACCCAGATACAGGTTAGTCATTGGACCATTATATACCCAGATACAGGTTAGTCATTGGACCATAATTTACCCAGCTACAGGTTAGTCATTGGACCATTATATACTGCATTGGACCATTATATACCCAGCTACAGGTTAGTCATTGGACCATTATATACCCAGATTGGGACCATTATATACCCAGCTACAGGTTAGTCATCAGGTTATCTGCACCATTACCATTATATACCCAGATACAGGGTAGTCATTGGACCATTATATACCCAGCTACAGGTTAGTCATTGGTTATCTGCACCATTATATACCCACTATAGTCATTGGACCATTATATACCCAGCTACAGGGTTAGTCATTGCTACAGGGTTCATTGGTTATCTGCCCCACTATATACCCAGCTACAGGTTAGTCATTGGTTATCTGCCCCACTATATACCCAGCTACAGGTTAGTCATTGGTTATCTGCACCATTATATACCCAGCTACAGGTTAGTCATTGGTTATCTGCACCATTATATACCCAGCTACAGGGTAGTCATTGGTTATCTGCACCATTATATACCCAGCTACAGGTTCGTCATTGGTTATCTGCCCCACTATATACCCAGCTACAGGGTAGTCATTGGTTATCTGCACCATTATATACCCAGCTACAGGTTAGTCATTGGTTATCTGCACCATTATATACCCAGCTACAGGTTAGTCATTGCTGCACCATTATATACCCAGCTACAGGTTAGTCATTGGACCATTATATACCCAGATACAGGTTAGTCATTGGACCATTATATACCCAGATACAGGTTAGTCATTGGACCATTATACCCAGATACAGGTTAGTCATTGGACCATTATATACCCAGCTACAGGTTAGTCATTGGACCATTATATACCCAGCTACAGGTTAGTCATTGGACCATTATATACCCAGATACAGGATAGTCATTGGACCATTATATACCCAGCTACAGGTTAGTCAGTGGTTATCTGCACCATTATATACCCAGCTACAGGTTAGTCATTGGTTATCTGCACCATTATATACCCAGCTACAGGTTAGTCATTGGACCATTATATACCCAGCTACAGGTTAGTCATTGGACCATTATATACCCAGCTACAGGTTAGTCATTGGACCATTATATACCCAGATACAGGTTAGTCATTGACCATTATATACCCAGATACAGGTTAGTCATTGGACCATTATATACCCAGATACAGGTTAGTCATTGGACCATTATATACCCAGCTACAGGTTAGTCATTGGACCATTATATACCCAGCTACAGGTTAGTCATTGGACCATTATATACCCAGATACAGGGTAGTCATTGGACCATTATATACCCAGCTACAGGTTAGTCAGTGGTTATCTGCACCATTATATACCCAGCTACAGGTTAGGATCTGCACCATTATATACCCAGCTACAGGTTAGTCATTGGACCATTATATACCCAGCTACAGGTTAGTTATTGGACCATTATATACCCAGCTACAGGTTAGTCATTGGACCATTATATACCCAGATACAGGTTAGTCATTGGTTATCATTGCACCATTATATACCCAGATACAGGTTAGTCATTGGACCATTATATACCCAGCTACAGGTTAGTCATTGGTTATCTGCACCATTATATACCCAGCTACAGGTTAGTCATTGGACCATAATTATATACCCAGCTACAGGTTAGTCATTGGACCATTATATACCCAGCTACAGGTTAGTCATTGGACCATTATATACCCAGCTACAGGTTAGTCATTGGTTACTGCATTATATACCCAGCTACAGGTTAGTCATTGGTTATCTGCCCCATTATCTAGGTTATCTGCACCATTATATACCCAGCTAATCAGGGTAGTCATAGGTTATCTGCACCATTATATACCCAGCTACAGGTTAGTCATTGGATCTCATTATATACCCAGCTGGTTATCATTGGTTATCCACTATATACCCAGCTACAGGTTAGTCATTGGTTATCCACCATTATATACCCAGCTACAGGTTAGTCATTGGTTATCTGCACCATTATATACCCAGCTACAGGGTAGTCATTGGTTATCTGCATTATATACCCAGCTACAGGTTAGTCATTGGTTATCTGCACCACTATATACCCAGCTACAGGGTAGTCATTGGTTATCTGCACCATTATATACCCAGCTACAGGTTAGTCATTGGTTATCTGCACCATTATATACCCAGCTACAGGTTAGTCATTGGTTATCCATTATATACCCAGCTACAGGTTAGTCATTGGACCATTATATACCCAGATACAGGTTAGTCATTGGACCATTATATACCCAGATACAGGTTAGTCATTGGACCATTATATACCCAGATACAGGTTAGTCATTGGACCATTATATACCCAGCTACAGGTTAGTCATTGGACCATTATATACCCAGCTACAGGTTAGTCATTGGACCATTATATACCCAGATACAGGGTAGTCATTGGACCATTATATACCCAGCTACAGGTTAGTCAGTGGTTATCTGCACCATTATATACCCAGCTACAGGTTAGTCATTGGTTATCTGCACCATTATATACCCAGCTACAGGTTAGTCATTGGACCATTATATACCCAGCTACAGGTTAGTCATTGGACAATTATATACAGCTACAGGTTAGTCATTGGACCATTATATACCCAGATACAGGTTAGTCATTGGACCATTATATACCCAGGTTAGTCATTGGACCATTATATACCCAGATACAGGTTAGTCATTGGTTATCTGCATTATTATACCCAGCTACAGGTTAGTCATTGGACCATTATATACCCAGCTACAGGTTAGTCATTGGACCATAATTTACCCAGTTAGTCATTGGACCATTATATACCCAGCTACAGGTTAGTCATTGGTTACCATTATATACCCAGCTACAGGTTAGTCATTGGTTATCTGCATTATATACCCAGCTACAGGTTAGTCATTGGTTATCTGCACCATTATATACCCAGCTACAGGTTAGTCATTGGTTATCTGCACCATTATATACCCAGCTACAGGTTAGTCATTGGTTATCTGCACCATTATATACCCAGCTACAGGTTAGTCATTGGTTATCTGCACCATTATATACCCAGCTACAGGTTCATTATTATCTATTATATTATAGTCATTGGTTATCTGCACCATTATATACCCAGCTACAGGTTAGTCATTGGTTATCTGCACCATTATATACCCAGCTACAGGTTAGTCATTGGTTATCTGCACCATTATATACCCAGCTACAGGTTAGTCATTGGTTATCTGCACCATTATATACCCAGATACAGGTTAGTCATTGGTTATCTGCACCATTATATACCCAGCTACAGGTTAGTCATTGGTTATCTGCACCATTATATACCCAGCTACAGGGTAGTCATTGGTTATCTGCACCATTATATACCCAGCTACAGGGTAGTTATTGGTTATCTGCACCATTATATACCCAGCTACAGGTTAGTCATTGGACCATTATATACCCAGATACAGGTTAGTCATTGACCATTATATACCCAGATACAGGTTAGTCATTGGACCATTATATACCCAGATACAGGTTAGTCATTGGACCATTATATACCCAGCTACAGGTTAGTCATTGGACCATTATATACCCAGCTACAGGTTAGTCATTGGACCATTATATACCCAGATACAGGGTAGTCATTGGACCATTATATACCCAGCTACAGGTTAGTCAGTGGTTATCTGCACCATTATATACCCAGCTACAGGTTAGTCATTGGTTATCTGCACCATTATATACCCAGCTACAGGTTGGTCATTGGACCATTATATACCCAGCTACAGGTTAGTCATTGGACCATTATATACCCAGCTACAGGTTAGTCATTGGACCATTATATACCCAGCTACAGGGTAGTCATTGGTTATCTGCACCATTATATACCCAGCTACAGGTTAGTCATTGGACCATTATATACCCAGATACAGGTTAGTCATTGGACCATTATATACCCAGATACAGGTTAGTCATTGGACCATTATATACCCAGATACAGGTTAGTCATTGGACCATTATATACCCAGCTACAGGTTAGTCATTGGACCATTATATACCCAGCTACAGGTTAGTCATTGGACCATTATATACCCAGATACAGGGTAGTCATTGGACCATTATATACCCAGCTACAGGTTAGTCAGTGGTTATCTGCACCCATTATATACCCAGCTACAGGTTAGTCATTGGTTATCTGCACCATTATATACCCAGCTACAGGTTAGTCATTGGACCATTATATACCCAGCTACAGGTTAGTCATTGACCATTATATACCCCAGCTACAGGTTAGTCATTGGACCATTATATACCCAGCTACAGGTTAGTCATTGGACCATAATTTACCCAGCTACAGGTTAGTCATTGGACCATTATATACCCAGCTACAGGTTAGTCATTGGACCATTATATACCCAGCTACAGGTTAGTCATTGGACCATTATATACCCAGCTACAGGTTAGTCAGTGGTTATCTGCACCATTATATACCCAGCTACAGGTTAGTCATTGGTTATCTGCACCATTATATACCCAGCTACAGGTTAGTCACCATTATATACCCAGCTACAGGTTAGTCATTGGACCATTATATACCCAGATACAGGTTAGTCATTGGACCATTATATACCCAGCTACAGGTTAGTCATTGGACCATAATTTACCCAGCTACAGGTTAGTCATTGGACCATTATATACCCAGCTACAGGTTAGTCATTGGACCATTATATACCCAGCTACAGGTTAGTCATTGGACCATTATATACCCAGATACAGGGTAGTCATTGGACCATTATATACCCAGATACAGGTTAGTCATTGTCATCTGCACCATTATATACCCAGCTACAGGGTAGTCATTGGTTATCCATTATATACCCAGCTACAGGTTAGTCATAGGTTATCTGCACCATTATATACCCAGCTACAGGGTAGGCCGCTGGTTATCTGCCCCACTATATACCCAGCTACAGGTTAGTCATTGGACCATTATATACCCAGATACAGGTTAGTCATTGGACCATTATATACCCAGATACAGGTTAGTCATTGGACCATTATATACCCAGATACAGGTTAGTCATTGGACCATTATATACCCAGCTACAGGTTAGTCATTGGACCATTATATACCCAGCTACAGGTTAGTCATTGGACCATTATATACCCAGCTACAGGGTAGTCATTGGACCATTATATACCCAGCTACAGGTTAGTCAGTGGTTATCTGCACCATTATATACCCAGCTACAGGTTAGTCATTGGTTATCTGCACCATTATATACCCAGCTACAGGTTAGTCATTGGACCATTATATACCCAGCTACAGGTTAGTCATTGGACCATTATATACCCAGCTACAGGTTAGTCATTGGCACCATTATATACCCAGCTACAGGTTAGTCATTGGTTATCTGCACCATTATATACCCAGCTACAGGTTAGTCATTGGACCATTATATACCCAGCTACAGGTTAGTCATTGGACCATTATATACCCAGCTACAGGGTAGTCATTGGTTATCTGCACCATTATATACCCAGCTACAGGTTAGTCATTGGACCATTATATACCCAGCTACAGGTTAGTCATTGGACCATTATATACCCAGCTACAGGTTAGTCATTGGACCATTATATACCCAGCTACAGGTTAGTCATTGGTTATCTGCACCATTATATACCCAGCTACAGGTTAGTCATTGGTTATCTGCACCATTATATACCCAGCTACAGGTTAGTCATTGGTTATCTGCACCATTATATACCCAGCTACAGGTTAGTCATTGGTTATCTGCACCATTATATACCCAGCTACAGGGTAGTCATTGGTTATCTGCACCATTATATACCCAGCTACAGGTTAGTCATTGGTTATCTGCACCATTATATACCCAGCTACAGGGTAGTCATTGGTTATCTGCACCATTATATACCCAGCTACAGGTGTAGTCATTGGTTATCTGCACCATTATATACCCAGCTACAGGTTAGTCATTGGTTATCTGCACCATTATATACCCAGCTACAGGTTAGTCATTGGTTATCTGCACCATTATATACCCAGCTACAGGTTAGTCATTGGTTATCTGCACCATTATATACCCAGCTACAGGTTAGTCATTGGTTATCTGCACCATTATATACCCAGCTACAGGTTAGTCATTGGTTATCTGCACCATTATATACCCAGCTACAGGGTAGTCATTGGTTATCTGCACCATTATATACCCAGCTACAGGGTAGTCATTGGTTATCTGCACCATTATATACCCAGCTACAGGTTAGTCATTGGACCATTATATACCCAGCTACAGGTTAGTCATTGGACCATTATATACCCAGATACAGGTTAGTCATTGGACCATTATATACCCAGATACAGGTTAGTCATTGGACCATTATATACCCAGCTACAGGTTAGTCATTGGACCATTATATACCCAGCTACAGGTTAGTCATTGGACCATTATATGCCAGCTACAGGGTAGTCATTGGTTATCTGCCATTATATACCCAGCTACAGGTTAGTCAGTGGTTATCTGCACCATTATATACCCAGCTACAGGTTAGTCATTGGTTATCTGCACCATTATATACCCA
>NW_025754689.1:0-8758 GCF_021184085.1 Oncorhynchus gorbuscha | reverse complement strand
AGTCAAACCTACTAGCAACATTCAGTCAAACATACTAGCAACATTCAGTCAAACCTACCAGGAACATTCAGTCAAACCTACAAGCAACATTCAGTCAAACCTATTAGCAACATTCAGTCAAACATACTAGCAACATTCAGTCAAACCTATTAGCAACATTCAGTGAAACATACTAGGAACATTCAGTCAAACCTACAAGCAACATTCAGTAAAACCTACTAGAAACATTCAGTCAAACCTATTAGCAACATTCAGTCAAACATACTAGCAACATTCAGTCAAACCTACTAGCAACATTCAGTCAAACCTACTAGCAACATTCAGTCAAACCTATGAGCAACATTCAGTCAAACCTAATAGCAACATTCAGTCAAACCTACCAGGAACATTCAGTCAAACCTACTAGCAACATTCAGTCAAACCTACAAGCAACATTCAGTAAAACCTACTAGAAACATTCAGTCAAACCTATTAGCAACATTCAGTCAAACATACTAGCAACATTCAGTCAAACCTACTAGCAACATTCAGTCAAACCTACTAGCAACATTCAGTCAAACCTATGAGCAACATTCAGTCAAACCTAATAGCAACATTCAGTCAAACCTACCAGGAACATTCAGTCAAACCTACTAGCAACATTCAGTCAAACCTACTAGCAACATTCAGTCAAACGTATTAGCAACATTCAGGCAAACCTATTAGCAACATTCAGTCAAACCTACAAGCAACATTCAGTCAAACCTATTAGCAACATTCAGTCAAACCTACAAGCAACATTCAGTCAAACCTACAAGCAACATTCAGTCAAACCTACCAGGAACATTCAGTCAAACCTACTAGCAACATTCAGTCAAACCTACAAGCAACATTCAGTCAAACCTACTAGCAACATTCAGTCAAACCTACAAGCAACATTCAGTCAAACCTACCAGGAACACAGGAACATTCAGTCAAACCTATTAGCAACATTCAGTCAAACCTACCAGGAACATTCAGTCAAACCTACTAGCAACATTCAGTCAAACCTACAAGCAACATTCAGTCAAACCTATTAGCAACATTCAGTCAAACCTACAAGCAACATTCAGTCAAACCTACCAGGAACATTCAATCAAACCTACTAGGAACATTCAGTCAAACCTATTAGCAACATTCAGTCAAACCTACAAGCAACATTCAGTCAAACCTACCAGGAACATTCAGTCAAACCTACCAGGATCATTCAGTCAAACCTACCAGGAACATTCAGTCAAACCTACCAGGAACATTCAGTCAAACCTACCAGGAACATTCAGTCAAACCTACCAGGAACATTCAGTCAAACCTACCAGGAACATTCAGTCAAACCTACCAGGAACATTCAGTCAAACCTACCAGGAACATTCAGTCAAACCTACTCGGAATATTTGGTCAAATCAACCAGGAACTTAATTCATTTGATGTACAATAACGTATCATGCCTTTATCATCTGATTTTATTTGTCAGGATGTTTTATAAGGAAATATTCAGAGACTATACTTAGACAGTGCATAGTGCTGCATCACAGACAGACAGACAGACAGACAGACAGACAGACAGACAGACAGACAGACAGACAGACAGACAGACAGACAGACAGACAGACAGACAGACAGACAGACAGACAGACAGACAGACAGACAGACAGACAGACAGACAGACAGACAGACAGACAGACAGACAGACAGACAGACAGACAGACAGACAGACAGACAGACAGACAGACAGACAGACAGACAGATCATGTATATGACACTAATATTGATTACTGCTCATTCTGTTTTGCCCTCCAACTCCTTGTGAGTCATAGCATCGCCTCTCCATCATCTTACAACACACACACATGCACACACACACACACACCCTCTACATTATCTTCCATCGATGGAGTGGAGGCTGCATCGTAAATTACACCCTATTCCTTATGTCGTGCACTTCTTTTGACCATGGCCCATATGGCTATACAGGGAATAGGGTGTGATTTGGGACGCAGTGGGGCATTATGGAACCATAGTTTACTTTTCAATTATGCTGCCGCTGTTTGTTGCCGGAATTTAAAATGATAATGAAGTGGTTATTGTCTGGCGGGGCCCCGCGCGGGGAGGGGAGGGTCGATGTTGGGAATGTGGTGTGTGCCCTGCTCTACCATCGTAAATCTCCTGATTGTCACCCGCGGTTCTGAGATGGATTCTCCTCTCTTCTGCTTGTCTCATAACCTGTAGAGCAGAACCTCGGGAGGAAGCACACACACACATACACAGAGAGACACACACATACATACTCACGCACGCACACACACAGGAGGCAGCAGTAGAACAATTAATGGAAGGAAGGAAAGTGAGAGTGGTAAACAATAGCAGATTAATGGGTCCTCTGCATCATTCATTTACACACTAATGGAAAGTAGAAATGATTCTATTTACCAAGAATATTGATATGTTCTGCTATATTCAGCTATTTATTTATATATGTTATAGGTCCTTCCATTTAAATGATAATTCAGGTATCCTAGCAGTTAAGAAAGTTGGGTCAGTAACGGAAAGGTTGCTGGTTTGAATCCCTGAGCCGACTATGTGAAACATCTGCTGAACTGCTCAAAAGCTGGGGCACGCACTCTGTTCATCTAACCTGTTTTGTGTGCAATCCCATGAGACATATAAGTGCTCTGTATAATTTATATTGGCTAGATCTATGAAACCTAATGGCATGATGCTCTAGCCACCCACTCAATTCAATTCTTATTTGACATTTCTGCCTGCCAAACTGAATCCAACTCATTTAGAGGAGAGGCAATCTCACCAAATAGCCAATTGATTGCACAGTTCATTTATCCAACAGGTCATTCAGCAATGGCAGTCTGTTTCCGAAGTTCAGCCATCTGAATCCGGGCTAGGGATGTGATGACTCCAGAAAGAAAGCTCTGATCATGTTCATGCATTTAAACATCCAACTTTAATAGTAGCCTAGTGCATGTATTTGATCTCTATATGATTGCTATAGAACTAGTATCTACAGATCTACTGTCTTAATGGGATCGTATTGTTGTCACAGAGAATGCCTCTGCGCAGCAGGACATGCAAATTGGGTATTGAGTGTGTTTATAAAGCCACCTAACAAGAAATGTATCACGCAGGGGGCGGCAGTGGGGTAGCCTATGTTGACTAGTAACCGAAAGGTTGCAATGTTCGAATCCCCGAAGGACAAGGTACAAATACCTGTCGTGCTCTGCTCTTTGAACAGGTAGCACCACTGTGCCCCAAGTCAGTTATTGAAATAAGAATTTACCTCTAACTGACTGTTTAAAATAAAGGTAAAATTTTTAAAAATCAACTCCCTACAAAATGTCAATGAATTATAATACAATATAATTATTCTCACATTTCGTTAGCTGCAGTGATTATAGCTTTTCTCCTGCTGTGTGAAAACAGTGTTCACTAAGATAACGCATTCAGGCCATTACCAACAACATATACGGATATTAAGATAACGCATCTGTAATCATTACCAACATCTCGTACATTACTCAACAACATTATTGATATAGATAACGCATCTGTACTTACTTACCAAACAAACATTATTGATATTAAGATAACGATCTGTACTTACTACTCAACATCTGTACTTACCACTCAACATCTGTACTTGTTTACTCAACATCTGTACTTACTACTCAACAACATTATTGATATTAAGATAACGCATCTGTACTTACTACTCAACAACATATTGAGTATTAAGATAACGCATCTGTACTTACTATAACATCTGTACCTACTAATCAACATCTGTACTTACTACTCAACATCTGTACTTACTACTCAACATCTGTACTTACTACTCAACATCTGTACTTACTAATCAACATCTGTACTTACTACTCAACAACATTATTGATATTAAGATAACGCATCTGTACTTACTACTCAACATCTGTACCTACTAATCAACATCTGTACTTACTACTCAACATCTGTACTTACTACTCAACAACATTATTGATATTAAGATAACGCATCTGTACTTACTACTCAACAACATTATTGATATTAAGATAACGCATCTGTACTTACTACTCAACATCTGTACTTACTACTCAACATCTGTACTTACTACTCAACAACATTATTGATATTAAGATAACGCATCTGTACCTTTACTACTCAACATCTGTGATACTAATCAACATTTGTATTTAATACTCAACATCTGTACTTACTACTCAACATCTGTATTTTACTACTCAACATCTGTACTTACTAATCAACATCTGTACTTAATACCAACAACATTATTGATATTAAGATAACGCATCTGTACTTACTACTCAACATCTGTACCTACCAATCAACATCTGTACTTACTACTCAACATCTGTACTTACTACTCAACAACATTATTGATATTAGATAACGCATCTGTACTTACTACTCAACAACATTATTGATATTAAGATAACGCATTTCTGTGCCTACTCTAACAACATTATTGATTAAGATAACGCATCTGTACTTACTACTCAACATCTTAGTACTTACTACTCAACAACATTATTGATAAGATAACATCAGCTACTGCTCAACAACATTAAGTTGATTAAGATAACGCATCTGTACTTACTTATCAACATCTGTACTTACTACTCAACATCTGTACTTACTACTCAACAACATTATTGATATTAAGATGTAACGCATCTGTACTTACTAATCAACATCTGTACTTACTACTAACATCTGCATTTTTCATTACTAACAACATTATTGATATTAAGATAACGCATCTGTACTTTATTTACTAACATTCGTATTCATTACTAACATTTGTACTCATTACTAACAACATTATTGATATTAAGATAACACATCTGTATTTCATTACTAACAATATTATTGATATATTAAGATAATGCATTGTACTTACTTACCAACAACATTATTGGGATATTAAGATAACGCATCTGTACTTACTACTCAACATCTGTACTTACTACTCAACATCTGTACTTACTACTCAACATCTGTACTTACTACTCAACAACATTATTGATATTAAGATAACGCATCTGTACTTACTACTCAACAACATTATTGATATTAAGATAAAACATATGTACTTACTACTCAACATCTGTATTTACTACTCAACATCTGTATTTACTACTCAACATCTGTACTTACGATTCAACATCTGTACTTACTACTCAACAACATTATTGATATTAAGATAACGCATCTGTACTTACTACTCAACAACATTATTGATATTATGTTGATTGGAGATGGAGATTGTGGAATTAAAGACGTCCTGCAGCGATTTTTTCCCCAAACTTTTCCTGTTGAAGTGTGTAAATACAGTAAAGTACACTCACTGAGCAAAATAGTGTTTCTTTTTATACACAACTGCAAAGTTCAAGGAGTATTGCATCCAATCAGTTGGTTTGTAGGGATGTCATCGGCCTCCCCTTTGCTTGAGGAACACAGAGAAGCGATAGAGCACAAAAGAGAGGTAAGGCCCATCCTCCTTTTGTGTTGAGACACAGCTCACCTGGACCAACTATTGAGACGAGTCTTTTGTGAAGTAAATCCGGTGTTAAATGAGGTGAAAGGAGACCGGAGTGCCACTGTGATTCACTTTCCTGATTAGTATTGCTGTAGGTCAATCAAACCATGGAGTCTGGAGAGAATTGAAACACAAGGCCTCCGTCCTGTATGAATGTATGCTATTTAAAGTCTGAAGGTTGTTGTTGTATTAAACTAGTGTTGTCAGCTTACTTCTTACCAATGCAGTGTATATTGCTTGGGAACTGACTCTGTACTGTAGTGACCCGGCAGTTGCAGGTGGACTCTCTGACTTTCTGACTCTCAGCCCCTCTGACTCTATGCCTCTCTGACTCTCAAACTCTCTGCCTTCTGACTCTATGCTCTCTCTGACTCTATGCCTCTCTGACTCTATGCCTCTCTGACTTTCTGACTCTCTACCCTTCTGACTCTATGCCTCTCCCTGACTCTCAAACTTCCTCTGCTTCTTCGACTCTCAAACTCTCTGCCCTTCTGACTCTATGCCTCTCTGACTCTCAAACTCTCTGCCCTTCTGACTCTATGCCTCTCTGACTCTCAAACTTTCTTCCCTTCTGAATCTATGCCTCTCTGACTCTCAAACTTCTTCCTTCTGACTCTATGCCTCTGACTCTCAAACTCTGCCCCCTTCTGACTCTATGCCTCTGACTCTCAAACTCTTCCTTCTGACTCTATGCCTCTCTGACTCTCAAACTCTCTGCCCCTTCTGACTCTATGCCTCTCTGACTCTCAAACTCTCTTCCCTTCTGAATCTATGCTCTCTGACTCTCAAACTCTCTGCCCTTCTGACTCTCAAACTCTGCCCTTCTGACTCTATGCCTCTCTGACTCTCAAACTCTCTTCCTTCTGAATCTATGCCTCTTCTGACTCTCAAACTCTCTGCCCTTCTGAATCTATGCCTCTCTGACTCTCAAACTTTCTGCCCTCTGACTCTCAAACTCTCTGCCCTTCTGACTTCTATGCCTCCTGACTCTTTATGCTCTGCCCTTCTGACTTCTATGCCTCTTGACTCTTTAATGCTCTGCCCCTGACTTCTATGCCTCTCTGACTCTTTAATGCTCTGCCCTTCTGACTCTATGCCTCTTGGACTCTTTTTAATGCTCTGCCCTTCGACTCTGTATGCCTCTCTGACTCTTTAACGCTCTGCCCTTCTGACTCTATGCCTCTCTGACTCTGTAATGCTCTGCCCTTTCTGACTCTATGCCTTCTGACTCCTGTAATGCTCTCTGCCCTTTCGACTTATGCTCTCTTTCGATCTTAACGCCTTCTGACTCTATGCCTCTCTGACTCTTTAACGCTCTGCCCTTCTGACTCTATGCCTCTCTGACTCTTTAACGCTCTGCCCTTCTGACTCTATGCCTCTCTGACTCTGTAATGCTCTGCCCTTCTGAATCTATGCCTCTCTGATTCTATGCCTCTCTGACTCTCAAACTCCCTGCCCCTCCGACTCTTACGCCTCTCTGATTCTATGCCCCTCTGACTCTCAAACTCTCTGCCCCTCTGACTCTATGACTCTCTGACGATGCCTCTCTGAATCTATGCCTCTCTGACTCTCAAACTCTCTGCCCCTCTGACTCTATGACTCTCTGACGATGCCTCTCTGAATCTATGCCTCTCTGACTCTCAAACTCTCTGCCCCTCTGACTCTATGACTCTCTGACGATGCCTCTCTGAATCTACGCCTCTCTGATTCTATGCCCCTCTGACTCTCAAACTCTCTGCCCCTCTGACTCTATGACTCTCTGACGATGCCTCTCTGAATCTATGCCTCTCTGACTCTCAAACTCTCTGCTCCTCTGACTCTGTGCCTCTCTGACGATGCCTCTCTGCCTCTGACTCTGTGCCTCTCTGACGATGCCTCTCTGAATCTATGCCTCTCTGACTCTCTAACTCTCTGCTCCTCTCACTCTATGCCTCTCTGACTCTATGCCTCTCTGCCTCTGACTCTATGCCTATCTGACTCTATGCCTCTCTGCCTCTGACTATGCCTATCTGACTCTATGCCTCTGACTTTTGCCTCTCTGACTCTCTGCCACTCGGACTTTCCGACTCCCCGACTCTCTGATTGTAATGAGACTGTGGAAACCGGTGCAGATGGTATAAACGTGTGTGTGTTTCAGTGACGTATCACTCTACTCCGCGGTGACAGCTGGTCAGACGTTTGACCCGGCTGAGACCTCACTCCAAGCTACCTTCAAATTGGTATGTCTTCATCTCTGATTGGAATAGAGAGAAGGGAGTCTAAAGGGATACTTTTTCATAGTTATCCTTCCATAGGCATTGACACTAGAGGAAAGATGACTCATACTTGTGTCTACTGAGCTGTTGTGTATCTGTCAAGTTCTGAGTTGTGAGGAGGAGTTAACAGAAAGGGGTTTTAATGCTCAGCAGCCATTTTGAGGAAGAGTTAGGAATGTATCTAGCTAGTGGATCAAGAGAGGAACATGGGGAAAAGTGTGGTGAATTTGGAGGGAGGAAAGGTGAGAGAGAGGTACAGCGATGAGAGAAAGGTCTGGGTGACAGATTTACACTTTCAGTAAAAACACAATTAATACCATTCCAAACCAGTTTTTGGCCTGAGAACAAAAGGTTGAATTTCTCTCTCTCTTTTAATTCATTAGACTTTATTGACATGGCAAGTTAAATAACTTACATAGTCAAAGCAACAATGGTTGGACTAACATTAATAATAATGCTAATGCTAATAGTAGGCCTAGTGGTAATGATATTAACATTAACAGCAACTACAACAACAATAGCAATGTGAATATTAATACATCTAAGTAATTGTAGTAGACTAGTGTTAACATGGCTGAAAAGACACATGGCATGGTATGAAAGCCAAAACAAAATGGCAAATACTATTGTTACATTGTACTTTTCACTGGCTGTCTTTCAGGTTGTGACAGAACACCACATATTTGGCTGACAAAACTGCACATTTTGGGTTTTCACCCAATAAATATTGTATATTTTTCTCACATTTTACCATTTTAAATTATTTGTAATGAATGATACTTTTCTGAAAGATTCTCATAGGTCTGAGTATTTGGCACAATGTAATAGGAGATGCTCTCTGTCTCTCTGCCTTTCTCTCTCTCTGTCTCTATGTCTGCCTGTCTCTCTGCCTTTCTCTCTCTATGTCTCTGTCTGTCTG
>NW_025754688.1:0-8758 GCF_021184085.1 Oncorhynchus gorbuscha | reverse complement strand
GATCCCACAAATGCTGATGCTCCAGATATACTCAACTAGTCTAAAAGAAGGTCAGTTTTATGCTTCTTTAATCACCACAACAGTTTTCAGCTGTGTTAACATTATTAGTATTTTCAATTGATAAACTTGGATTAATTAACACAACGTGCCATTGTAACACAGGAGTGATGGTTGCTTATAATGGGCCTCTGTACATCTATGTAGATATTCCATTAAAAATCAGCTGTTTCCAGCTACAATAGTCATTTACAACATTAACAATGTCTACACTTTATTTCTGATCAAATGTATGTTATTTTAATGGACAAAAAAATATGCTTTTCTTTCAAAAACAAGGACATTTCTACGTGACCCCAAACGTTTGAACGGTAGTATATACCTAATGAGAATTGGCAAATGTCATTACTCTTTCGTGTTTCAATAGACTCTTTCCATTCATCAAATGGAGGCAGTGTTTCCCCTACGTTCGTTTAGTAGATGCGGGCCACCGCTGCTAAATTGTCTGACACTCAAAAAAAAATGTAAATACTTTTTGGGATGTTAAAACGTTTTCAGTATAAACTAAAACCAGATATACAATACATAGAAAATATTGGAGCTATACATTTTAAAATAAGATCATTCTGAGAACTAGCAACCACCAGAATAAAACTAGACAGTCAGGGAGAATCTAAACATTCATGGTATTAACCAATGGATTGTGTTATATTTTGATTCACTCGGGTAGCACAAGTACATGGCTCAAGCCATTGCAAAATGTGTAGAACTGCAGGAATGTTGCTTTAAAACATCCCTGCCAATCAGATGAAAACACCATACCTGGTTGGTGGTGTTCTTGCCCCATTAAAAGGTAATACATTTAAGGTTATACGATATGACATCTTTCTTATTAGACCCTGTGACAGAGCCAGGGGAGAAACTGGTCTCAGGGTCAGTGAGGTAGGTCAAACTTAAGTTGTATTTCATAATTGACCAACAGAACTGCACAAATAAGAAACTTTAGGTTGAACTTTTAATAACAACCGTTATCTTAAACTGAGTGTCCTTCTGCCCCAACCTGTCTGCTGCTGTCTCCAATCCTCTCCATCAAATGAGAGCAGCAGCAGCAGCCTAATCAACTGTTGGGCTGATTGTCCAGCCAATCACACACTTGATTGACTTTTACCCTCAACTGGGCTCCATTAACCTCCCAAAAGTGCTGGAAGGTGTTGGAAGGGCGCTGCAGGGAGGGCTTGCCTCCAGAGCCACAAGACCATAAAAAATGGTGCATGCACACTTACAGTGGGGTTTGAAAATGATTGACAACGTTCATAAAGATTAGCAATAATGTATGTAAAATAAATCATTCTTAACTGAGCTGTATTGTACCACTTAAAAATGGAAATGTATATTATTTTATACTAATACAATTGCTCAGAGACAGATATTTTGTAATATATATACTTTTTTTAAACTCAAGGTATTATTGACACCTCTAAAGATTCTTATAAATACAGTTGACAAAAGTGTAGTATTTGCTCCCATATTTCTACATTATGATGTAAGGACTACCTACATTAAGGACTACCTACATTAAGGACTACCTACATTATGACTACATTAAGGACTACCTACATTAAGGACTACCTACATTAAGGACTACCTACATTAAGGACTACCTACATTAACTACTCACATTAGGACTACCTACATTAAGGACTACCTACATTAAGGACTACCTACATTAAGGACTACCTACATTAAGGACTACCTACATTAAGGACTACCTACATTAAGGACTACCTACATTAAGGACTACCTACATTAAGGACTACCTACATTAAGGACTACCTACATTAAGCTGGTGACTCTACACATTTGTTGGATGCATTTGCAGTTTGTTAGGAATATGGGAACAAATACTCCACTTTTGTCTACTTTATTTCCAAGTATCTTTAGGGGTGTCAATACTTTTGACCCTTACCTTTGACTAAAATATTACTTGTTCAACAAAATCTCTTTCTCTGAGCAATATAAAATAATACTTTCCCTATATTTTTGAGGATACAATGTAGCTCAGTATTTTATTTATTTATTTTATACAGTCATTATTACATATTTATCAAGGGTGTGAATCATTTTGGACCCCACTGTAGGAGGTCCCGTGCCGGGAAGAACAGAAATGTACTTTTAGCCCTGCCTGTACTGACATATCCCTCTGATCACACTTCAACCATTTAAAAAAAAAATGTAAAAAACAATTTTTAAAAAAATCGGACCGAGATTCAAATATAATAGGAGATTCAAACTTTTTTGTGCGTGCGTAGACGTTTATTCTCTCCCTTCTCTGTTACCATAGTGAACGGCGGCTGGTCGACATGGACAGAGTGGTCAGTGTGTAACAGTCGCTGTGGCCGCGGTTATCAAGCGTACCCGCAGCTGTACCAATCCGCCCCGCTCAACGGAGGAGCCCCCTGTGATGGACAGGCAACCCAGAAGCTGGCCTGCACCTCCCTCTGCACTGGTATGGACATGCATACTGTTGTGTTTTGTCCTAGTCTATTCTGTTCTGTTGTGTCCTAGTCTATTCTGTTCTATTCTGTTGTGTCTAGTCTACTCTGTTCTATTCTGTTGTGTTCTAGTCTACTCTGTTCTATTCTGTTGTGTTCTAGTCTACTCTGTTCTATTCTGTTCTGTTCTAGTCTACTCTGTTCTATTCTGTTGTGTTCTAGTCTATTCTGTTCTATTCTGTTGTGTTCTGTTCTAGTCTACTCTATTCTATTCTGTTGTTTCTAGTCTATTCTGTTCTATTCTGTTGTGTTCTGTTCTAGTCTACTCTGTTCCTATTCTGTTGTGTTCTAGTCTACTCTGTTCTATTCTGTTGTGTTCTAGTCTACTCTGTTCTATTCTGTTCTGTTCTAGTCTACTCTGTTCTATTCTGTTGTGTGTTTCTAGTCTATTCTGTTGTGTTCTGTTCTAGTCTACTCTGTTCTATTCTGTTCTGTTCTGTTCTAGTCTACTCTATTCTATTCTGTTCTGTTCTAGTCTATTCTGTTCTATTCTGTTTGTGTTCTAGTCTACTCTGTTCTATTCTGTTGTGTTCTAGTCTACTCTATTCTATTCTGTTGTGTTCTAGTCTATTCTGTTCTATTCTGTTGTGTTCTGTTCTAGTCTACTCTGTTCTATTCTGTTGTGTTCTGTTCTATTCTGTTGTGTTCTGTTCTAGTCTATTCTGTTCTATTCTGTTGTGTTCTAGTCTACTCTGTTCTATTCTGTTGTGTTCTAGTTCTCTGTTCTATTCTCTGTTTCTAGTCTATTGTTCTATGTGTTGTGTTCTAGTCTACTCTGTTCTATTCTGTTGTGTTCTGTTTCTAGTCTACTCTGTTCTATTCTGTTCTGTTCTAGTCTACTCTGTTCTATTCTGTTCTGTTCTAGTCTACTCTGTTCTATTCTGTTGTGTTGTGTTCTAGTCTACTCTGTTCTATTCTGTTGTGTTGTGTTCTAGTCTACTCTGTTCTATTCTGTTGTGTTGTGTTCTAGTCTACTCTGTTCTATTCTGTTCTGTTCTAGTCTACTCTGTTCTATTCTGTTGTGTTCTAGTCTACTCTGTTCTATTCTGTTGTGTTCTAGTCTACTCTGTTCTATTCTGTTCTGTTCTAGTCTACTCTGTTCTATTCTGTTCTGTTCTAGTCTATTCTGTTCTATTCTGTTGTGTTCTAGTCTACTCTGTTCTATTCTGTTGTGTTCTGTTCTATTCTGTTGTGTTCTGTTCTAGTCTACTCTGTTCTATTCTGTTCCTGTGTTCTAGTCTACTCTGTTCTATTCTAGTCTACTCTGTTCTGTTCTGTTCTGTTCTAGTCTACTCTGTTCTATTCTGTTGTGTTCTGTTCTAGTCTACTCTGTTCTATTCTGTTGTGTTCTGTTCTAGTCTACTCTGTTCTATTCTGTTGTGTTCTGTTCTAGTCTACTCTGTTCTATTCTGTTGTGTTCTGTTCTAGTCTACTCTGTTCTATTCTGTTGTGTTCTGTTCTAGTCTACTCTGTTCTATTCTGTTGTGTTCTGTTCTAGTCTACTCTGTTCTATTCTGTTGTGTTCTGTTCTAGTCTACTCTGTTCTATTCTGTTGTGTTCTGTTCTAGTCTACTCTGTTCTATTCTGTTGTGTTCTAGTCTACTCTGTTCTATTCTGTCTAGTCTGCTCTGTTCTATTCTGTTGTGTTCTAGTCTACTCTGTTCTATTCTGTTGTGTTCTGTTCTAGTCTACTCTGTTCTATTCTGTTGTGTTCTGTTCTAGTCTACTCTGTTCTATTCTGTTGTGTTCTAGTTCTACTCTGTTCTATTCTGTTGTGTTCTGTTCTAGTCTACTCTGTTCTATTCTGTTGTGTTCTGTTCTAGTCTACTCTGTTCTATTCTGTTGTGTTCTGTTCTAGTCTACTCTGTTCTATTCTGTTGTGTTCTGTTCTAGTCTAGTTGTGTTCTAGTCTACTCTGTTCTATTCTGTTGTGTTCTGTTCTAGTCTACTCTGTTCTATTCTGTTGTGTTCTAGTCTACTCTGTTCTATTCTGTTCTGTTCTAGTCTACTCTGTTCTATTATGTTGTGTTCTAGTCTACTCTGTTCTATTCTGTTGTGTTCTGTTCTAGTCTACTCTGTTCTATTCTATTCTGTTGTGTTCTAGTCTACTCTGTTCTATTCTGTTGTTCTAGTCTACTGTTCTATTCTGTGTTTGTGTTCTAGTCTACTCTGTTCTATTCTGTTGTGTTCTGTTCTAGTCTACTCTGTTCTATTCTGTTGTGTTCTGTTCTAGTCTACTCTGTTCTATTCTGTTGTGTTGTGTTCTAGTCTACTCTGTTCTATTCTGTTGTGTTCTGTTCTAGTCTACTCTGTTCTATTCTGTTGTGTTCTGTTCTAGTCTACTCTGTTCTATTCTGTTGTGTTGTGTTCTAGTCTACTCTGTTCTATTCTGTTGTGTTCTGTTCTAGTCTACTCTGTTCTATTCTGTTGTGTTCTAGTCTACTCTGTTCTATTCTGTTGTGTTCTAGTCTACTCTGTTCTATTCTGTTGTGTTCTGTTCTAGTCTACTCTGTTCTATTCTGTTGTGTTCTGTTCTAGTCTACTCTGTTCTATTCTGTTGTGTTGTGTTCTAGTCTACTCTGTTCTATTCTGTTGTGTTCTGTTCTAGTCTACTCTGTTCTATTCTGTTGTGTTCTAGTCTACTCTGTTCTATTCTGTTGTGTTCTGTTCTAGTCTACTCTGTTCTATTCTGTTGTGTTCTAGTCTACTCTGTTCTATTCTGTTGTGTTCTAGTCTATTCTGTTCTATTCTGTTGTGTTCTGTTCTAGTCTACTCTGTTCTATTCTGTTGTGTTCTGTTCTAGTCTATTCTGTTCTATTCTGTTGTGTTCTAGTCTACTCTGTTCTATTCTGTTGTGTTGTGTTCTAGTCTACTCTGTTCTATTCTGTTGTGTTGTGTTCTAGTCTACTCTGTTCTATTCTGTTGTGTTGTGTTCTAGTCTACTCTGTTCTATTCTGTTGTGTTCTGTTCTAGTCTACTCTGTTCTATTCTGTTGTGTTGTGTTCTAGTCTACTCTGTTCTATTCTGTTGTGTTGTGTTCTAGTCTACTCTGTTCTATTCTGTTGTGTTGTGTTCTAGTCTACTCTGTTCTATTCTGTTGTGTTCTGTTCTAGTCTACTCTGTTCTATTCTGTTGTGTTCTAGTCTACTCTGTTCTATTCTGTTGTGTTCTGTTCTAGTCTACTCTGTTCTATTCTGTTGTGTTCTAGTCTACTCTGTTCTATTCTGTTGTGTTCTGTTCTAGTCTATTCTGTTCTATTCTGTTGTGTTCTAGTCTACTCTGTTCTATTCTGTTGTGTTCTAGTGTTCTATTCTGTTTGTGTTCTAGTCTACTCTGTTCTATTCTGTTGTGTTGTGTTCTAGTCTACTCTGTTCTATTCTGTTGTGTTCTGTTCTAGTCTATTCTGTTCTATTCTGTTGTGTTCTAGTCTACTCTGTTCTATTCTGTTGTGTTGTGTTCTAGTCTGCTCTGTTCTATTCTGTTGTGTTCTGTTCTAGTCTACTCTGTTCTATTCTGTTGTGTTCTAGTCTACTCTGTTCTATTCTGTTGTGTTGTGTTCTAGTCTACTCTGTTCTATTCTGTTGTGTTCTAGTCTACTCTGTTCTATTCTGTTGTGTTCTGTTCTGTTCTAGTTGTGTTCTAGTCTACTCTGTTCTATTCTGTTGTGTTGTGTTCTAGTCTACTCTGTTCTATTCTGTTGTGTTCTAGTTCTAGTCTATTCTGTTCTATTCTGTTGTGTTCTAGTCTACTCTGTTCTATTCTGTTGTGTTGTGTTCTAGTCTACTCTGTTCTATTCTGTTGTGTTCTGTTCTAGTCTACTCTGTTCTATTCTGTTGTGTTCTAGTCTATTCTGTTCTATTCTGTTGTGTTTCTAGTCTACTCTGTTCTATTCTGTTGTGTTCTGTTCTAGTCTATTCTGTTCTATTCTGTTGTGTTCTAGTCTACTCTGTTCTATTCTGTTGTGTTCTGTTCTAGTCTATTCTGTTCTATTCTGTTCTGTTCTAGTCTACTCTGTTCTATTCTGTTGTGTTCTGTTCTAGTCTATTCTGTTCTATTCTGTTCTGTTCTAGTCTACTCTGTTCTATTCTGTTGTGTTCTAGTCTACTCTGTTCTGTTCTGTTGTCTACTCTGTTCTATTCTGTTGTGTTCTAGTCTACTCTGTTCTATTCTGTTGTGTTCTGTTCTAGTCTACTCTGTTCTATTCTGTTGTGTTCTAGTCTACTCTGTTCTATTCTGTTGTGTTCTAGTCTACTCTGTTCTATTCTGTTGTGTTCTGTTTCTAGTCTACTCTGTTCTATTCTGATGTGTTCTGTTCTAGTCTACTCTGTTCTATTCTGTTCTGTTCTAGTCTACTCTGTTCTATTCTGTTGTGTTCTGTTCTAGTCTACAGTCTACTCTGTTCTATTCTGTTGTGTTCTGTTCTAGTCTACTCTGTTCTATTCTGTTCTGTTCTAGTCTACTCTGTTCTGTTCTAGTCTACTCTGTTCTATTCTGTTGTGTTCTATTCTCTGTTCTATGTTGTTCTGTTCTAGTCTACTCTGTTCTATTCTGTTGTGTTCTGTTCTAGTCTACTCTGTTCTATTCTGTTGTGTTCTGTTCTAGTCTACTCTGTTCTATTCTTTGTTGTGTTCTAGTCTATTCTGTTCTATTCTGTTGTGTTCTGTTCTAGTCTACTCTGTTCTATTCTGTTGTGTTGTGTTCTAGTCTACTCTGTTCTATTCTGTTGTGTTCTGTTCTAGTCTACTCTGTTCTATTCTGTTGTGTTCTGTTCTAGTCTATTCTGTTCTATTCTGTTGTGTTCTAGTCTCTGTTGTGTTCTAGTCTACTGTTCTGTTCTAGTCTACTCTGTTCTTTCTGTTGTGTTGTGTTCTAGTCTACTCTGTTCTATTCTGGTTGTGTTCTGTTCTAGTCTACTCTGTTCTATTCTGTTGTGTTCTGTTCTAGTCTACTCTGTTCTATTCTGTTGTGTTCTGTTCTAGTTACTGTTCTATTCTGTTGTGTTCTAGTCTACTCTGTTCTATTCTGTTGTGTTCTAGTATTTCTAGTCTGTGTTGTGTTCTAGTCTACTCTGTTCTATTCTGTTTGTGTTCCTAGTCTACTCTAGTCTACTCTGTTCTATTCTGTTGTGTTCTGTTCTAGTCTACTCTGTTCTATTCTGTTGTGTTCTGTTCTAGTCTACTCTGTTCTATTCTGTTGTGTTGTGTTCTAGTCTACTCTGTCTATTCTATTTGTGTTCTAGTCTGTTCTATTCTGTTGTGTTCTAGTCTACTCTATTCTGTTGTGTTCTGTTCTAGTCTATTCTGTTCTATTCTGTTCTGTTCTAGTCTACTCTGTTCTATTCTGTTGTGTTCTGTTCTAGTCTATTCTTGTTCTATTCTGTTCTGTTCTAGTCTACTTGTTCTATTCTGTTGTGTTCTGTTCTGAATTATTCGTTCTATTCTGTTCTGTTCTAGTCTACTCTGTTCTATCTCTGTTGTGTTCTAGTCTACTCTGTTCTGTTCTGTTCTAGTCTACTCTGTTCTATTCTGTTGTGTTCTTAGTCTACTCTGTCTCTATTATGTTGTGTTCTGTTCTAGTCTACTCTGTTCTATTCTGTTGTGTTCTAGTCTACTCTGTTCTATTCTGTTGTGTTCTGTTCTAGTCTACTCTGTTCTATTCTGTTGTGTTCTGTTCTAGTCTACTCTGTTTTATTCTGATGTGTTCTGTTCTAGTCTACTCTGTTCTATTCTGTTGTGTTCTGTTCTAGTCTACTCTGTTCTATTCTGTTGTGTTCTGTTCTAGTCTACTCTGTTCTATTCTGTTGTGTTCTAGTCTACTCTGTTCTATTCTGTTGTGTTCTGTTCTAGTCTACTCTGTTCTATTCTGTTCTGTTCTAGTCTACTCTGTTCTATTCTGTTCTGTTCTAGTCTACTCTGTTCTATTCTGTTGTGTTCTAGTCTACTCTGTTCTATTCTGTTGTGTTGTGTTCTAGTCTACTCTGTTCTATTCTGTTGTGTTCTGTTCTAGTCTACTCTGTTCTATTCTGTTGTGTTCTGTTCTAGTCTACTCTGTTCTATTCTGTTGTGTTGTGTTCTAGTCTCATTCTGTTCTATTCTGTTGTGTTGTGTTCTAGTCTACTCTGTTCTATTCTGTTGTGTTCTGTTCTAGTCTACTCTGTTCTATTCTGTTGTGTTCTGTTCTAGTCTACTCTGTTCTATTCTGTTGTGTTC
>NW_025754686.1:0-8759 GCF_021184085.1 Oncorhynchus gorbuscha | reverse complement strand
AGGAAAATAAATACTATTAGCTGAAACCCACAAAATTGAGGCTCACCTGAGTTCTAGTCAAGCAGCTGGAGGTCAGGGCACAGGGACGCACTCACACACACACACATGCGCACACACACACACACACACACACACACACACACACACACACACACACACACACACACACACACACACACACACACACACACACACACACACACACACACACACACACACACACACACACACGCACACGCGCACACACACACACGCACACACACACATTCAGAAGACAGACTCCTATTAAAGCTAATAAAGCTATCTGCTCCTGTCAGATTATAGCAGTGCAGCATCTAGCTCCATTGGTTCCAATTTACATTTCTCAACGAGCCAGACCCCGTCTCAAATTGAGCCAAGCGTGGGGAATATGAGAGCAGAAAATGAGATGGCTCAATCTGACGCTGCTTCTCCAGCTGCAAGGGCCGGAAATCTCCACCAAAATCCCACGCACTATCACACACGTGTACATGCGCGGAAGGTCCACACGTACACACTCATTACACAAAGACGCACAAACGAATGCAAGAACACTCCACACAAAACGCTCATACACTCGCGTCAGTGTGTCTGGCCAGTCAACCTCAGAGTCTCTCAGAACGCCCAGGGCTCTTTACGGTAACTAACAGTAAGGAACAGTATTAAGAGCAGTCTGAGTTGGCTACTGCTGGTCTCTGGTCTCTGGTCTCTGGTCTCTGGTCTCTGGTCTCTGGTCTCTGGTCTGGGAACAACCCACATGGAGGCAGCCAGGTGAATCAATATAGGAGAGACAGAGACAGGCAGTAGACCCACAGGCCCAACATGTCCATCTGAATGAGTGTTTATTGAAGATTTCAGCTCAGCAGTAAGTAAGAGGTGTAGGTAGACAGGCTGGGCAGTGGGCACAGTGTCTGCAGAAACACATCAAAATGATATAGGAATCTTCTAGTCTACTCAGGTCAGCACAGAATATGTATAGGCTCTCTGGAATCTGGAACCCACCTATTGTGACTGCAGGTTGTGTGTGTGTTATCGTCTGTGGTGGTCTGTGACTGCAGGTTGTGTGTGTGTTAGCGTCTGTGGTGGTCTGTGACTGCAGGTTGTGTGTGTGTTAGCGTCTGTGGTGGTCTGTGACTGCACGTTGTGTGTGTGTTAGCGTCTGTGGTGGTTTGTGACTGCAGGTTGTGTGTGTGTTAGCGTCTATGGTGGTCTGTGACTGCAGGTTGTGTGTGTGTTAGCATCTGCGGTGGTTTGTGACTGCAGGTTGTGTGTGTGTTAGCATCTGCGGTGGTCTGTGACTGCAGGTTGTGTGTGTGTTAGCGTCTATGGTGGTCTGTGACTGCAGGTTGTGTGTGTGTTAGCATCTGCGGTGGTTTGTGACTGCAGGTTGTGTGTGTGTTAGCATCTGCGGTGGTCTGTGACTGCAGGTTGTGTGTGTGTTAGCGTCTATGGTGGTCTGTGACTGCAGGTTGTGTGTGTGTTAGTGTCTGTGGTGATCTGTGACTGCAGGTTGTGTAGGGCTGCAGGAGTCTGTGATTGCAGGTTGTGTAGGGCTGCAGTAGTCTGTGACCGCAGGTTGTGTGTGTGTTAGCGTCTGTGGTGGTCTGTGACTGCAGGTTGTGTAGGGCTGCAGGAGTCTGTGACTGCAGGTTGTGTAGGGCTGCAGGAGTCTGTGACTGCAGGTTGTGTGTGTGTTAGCGTCTGTGGTGGTCTGTGACTGCAGGTTGTGTAGGGCTGCAGTAGTCTGTGACTGCAGGTTGTGTAGGGCTGCAGGAGTCTGTGACCGCAGGTTGTGTGTGTGTTAGCGTCTGTGGTGGTCTGTGACTGCAGGTTGTGTAGGGCTGCAGTAGTCTGTGACTGCAGGTTGTGTAGGGCTGCAGGAGTCTGTGACTGCAGGTTGTGTGTGTGTTAGCGTCTGTGGTGGTCTGTGACTGCAGGTTGTGTAGGGCTGCAGTAGTCTGTGACTGCAGGTTGTGTAGGGCTGCAGGAGTCTGTGACCGCAGGTTGTGTGTGTGTTAGCGTCTGTGGTGGTCTGTGACTGCAGGTTGTATAGGGCTGCAGTAGTCTGTGACTGCAGGTTGTGTAGGGCTGCAGGAGTCTGTGACTGCAGGTTGTGTGTGTGTTAGCGTCTGTGGTGGTCTGTGACTGCAGGTTGTGTAGGGCTGCAGTAGTCTGTGACTGCAGGTTGTGTAGGGCTGCAGGAGTCTGTGACCGACAGGTTGTGTGTGTGTTAGCGTCTGTGGTGGTCTGTGACTGCAGGTTGTGTGTGTGTTAGCGTCTGTGGTGGTCTGTGACTGCAGGTTGTGTAGGGCTGCAGGAGTCTGTGACTGCAGGTTGTGTAGGGCTGCAGTAGTCTGTGACTGCAGGTTGTGTAGGGCTGCAGGAGTTTGTGACTGCCGGTTGTGTAGGGCTGCAGGAGTCTGTGACTGCAGGTTGTGTAGGGCTGCAGGAGTCTGTGACTGCAGGTTGTGTAGGGCTGCAGGAGTCTGTGACTGCAGGTTGTGTAGGGCTGCAGGAGTCTGTGACTGCAGGTTGTGTAGGGCTGCAGGAGTCTGTGACTGCAGGTTGTGTAGGGCTGCAGGAGTCTGTGACTGCAGGTTGTAACTGCAGGTTGTAACTGCAGGTTGTGACTGCAGGTTGTAACTGCAGGTTGTGACTGCAGGTTGTAACTGCAGGTTGTGACTGCAGGTTGTGACTGCAGGTTGTGACTGCAGGTTGTGACTGCAGGTTGTAACTGCAGGTTGTAACTGCAGGTTGTAACTGCAGGTTGTAACTGCAGGTTGTGACTGCAGGTTGTGACTGCAGGTTGTAACTGCAGGTTGTAACTGCAGGTTGTGACTGCAGGTTGTAACTGCAGGTTGTAACTGCAGGTTGTGACTGCAGGTTGTGACTGCAGGTTGTGACTGCAGGTTGTAACTGCAAGTTGTGACTGCAGCTTGTGACTGCAGGTTGTGACGGTTGTGACTGCAGGTTGTGACTGCAGGTTGTAACTGCAGGTTGTGACTGCAGGTTGTGACTGCAGGTTGTGACTGCAGTGTGACTGCAGGTTGTGACTGCAGTGTGACTGCAGGTTGTGACTGCAGGTTGTGACTGCAGGTTGTGTGTGTGTTAGCGTCTGTGGTGGTCTGTGACTGCAGGTTGTGTAGGGCTGCAGGAGTCTGTGATTGCAGGTTGTGTAGGGCTGCAGGAGTCTGTGACTGCAGGTTGTGTGTGTGTTAGCGTCTGTGGTGGTCTGTGACTGCAGGTTGTGTAGGGCTGCAGTAGTCTGTGACTGCAGGTTGTGTAGGGCTGCAGGAGTCTGTGACCGCAGGTTGTGTGTGTGTTAGCGTCTGTGGTGGTCTGTGACTGCAGGTTGTGTAGGGCTGCAGTAGTCTGTGACTGCAGGTTGTGTAGGGCTGCAGGAGTCTGTGACTGCAGGTTGTGTTTGTGTTAGCATCTGTGGTGGTCTGTGACTGCAGGTTGTGTAGGGCTGCAGTAGTCTGTGACTGCAGGTTGTGTAGGGCTGCAGGAGTCTGTGACTGCAGGTTGTGTAGGGCTGCAGTAGTCTGTGACTGCAGGTTGTGTAGGGCTGCAGGAGTTTGTGACTGCCGGTCGTGTAGGGCTGCAGGAGTCTGTGACTGCAGGTTGTGTAGGGCTGCAGGAGTCTGTGACTGCAGGTTGTGTAGGGCTGCAGGAGTCTGTGACTGCAGGTTGTGTAGGGCTGCAGGAGTCTGTGACTGCAGGTTGTGTAGGGCTGCAGGAGTCTGTGACTGCAGGTTGTGAGGCTGCAGGAGTCTGTGACCGCAGGTTGTAGTGTGTTAGCGTCTGGTGGTCTGTGACTGCAGGTTGTGTAGGGCTGCAGTAGTCTGTGACTGCAGGTTGTGTAGGGCTGCAGGAGTCTGTGACTGCAGGTTGTGTTTGTGTTAGCATCTGTGGTGGTCTGTGACTGCAGGTTGTGTAGGGCTGCAGTAGTCTGTGACTGCAGGTTGTGTAGGGCTGCAGGAGTCTGTGACTGCAGGTTGTGTAGGGCTGCAGTAGTCTGTGACTGCAGGTTGTGTAGGGCTGCAGGAGTTTGTGACTGCCGGTCGTGTAGGGCTGCAGGAGTCTGTGACTGCAGGTTGTGTAGGGCTGCAGGAGTCTGTGACTGCAGGTTGTGTAGGGCTGCAGGAGTCTGTGACTGCAGGTTGTAACTGCAGGTTGTAACTGCAGGTTGTGACTGCAGGTTGTAACTGCAGGTTGTAACTGCAGGTTGTGACTGCAGGTTGTGACTGCAGGTT
Source organism: Oncorhynchus gorbuscha (assembly GCF_021184085.1). Classification (NCBI taxonomy): domain Eukaryota; kingdom Metazoa; phylum Chordata; class Actinopteri; order Salmoniformes; family Salmonidae; genus Oncorhynchus; species Oncorhynchus gorbuscha. Next base: position 4,485 of record NW_025754686.1, on the reverse strand, counting down.
GTGACTGCAGGTTGTGACTGCAGGTTGTGACGGTTGTGACTGCAGGTTGTGACTGCAGGTTGTGACTGCAGGTTGTGACTGCAGGTTGTGACTGCAGGTTGTAACTGCAGGTTGTGACTGCAGGTTGTGACTGCAGGTTGTGACTACAGGTTGTGACTGCAGGTTGTGTAGGGCTGCAGGAGTCTGTGACTGCAGGTTGTGTAGGGCTGCAGTAGTCTGTGACTGCAGGTTGTGTAGGGCTGCAGGAGTTTGTGACTGCCGGTCGTGTAGGGCTGCAGGAGTCTGTGACTGCAGGTTGTGTAGGGCTGCAGGAGTCTGTGACTGCAGGTTGTGTAGGGCTGCAGGAGTCTGTGACTGCAGGTTGTGTAGGGCTGCAGGAGTCTGTGACTGCAGGTTGTAACTGCAGGTTGTAACTGCAGGTTGTGACTGCAGGTTGTAACTGCAGGTTGTAACTGCAGGTTGTGACTGCAGGTTGTGACTGCAGGTTGTGACTGCAGGTTGTGACTGCAGGTTGTGACTGCAGGTTGTAACTGCAGGTTGTAACTGCAGGTTGTAACTGCAGGTTGTGACTGCAGGTTGTGACTGCAGGTTGTGACTGCAGGTTGTGACGGTTGTGACTGCAGGTTGTGACTGCAGGTTGTGACTGCAGGTTGTAACTGCAGGTTGTGACTGCAGGTTGTGACTGCAGGTTGTGACTACAGGTTGTGACTGCAGTGTGACTGCAGGTTGTGACTGCAGTGTGACTGCAGGTTGTGACTGCAGGTTGTGACTGCAGGTTGTGTGTGTGTTAGCGTCTGTGGTGGTCTGTGACTGCAGGTTGTGTAGGGCTGCAGGAGTCTGTGATTGCAGGTTGTGTAGGGCTGCAGTAGTCTGTGACTGCAGGTTGTGTAGGGCTGCAGGAGTCTGTGACTGCAGGTTGTGTAGGGCTGCAGGAGTCTGTGACTGCAGGTTGTGTGTGTGTTAGCGTCTGTGGTGGTCTGTGACTGCAGGTTGTGTAGGGCTGCAGGAGTCTGTGACTGCAGGTTGTGTAGGGCTGCAGTAGTCTGTGACTGCAGGTTGTGTAGGGCTGCAGGAGTTTGTGACTGCCGGTTGTGTAGGGCTGCAGGAGTCTGTGACTGCAGGTTGTAACTGCAGGTTGTAACTGCAGGTTGTGACTGCAGGTTGTAACTGCAGGTTGTAACTGCAGGTTGTGACTGCAGGTTGTAACTGCAAGTTGTGACTGCAGCTTGTGACTGCAGGTTGTGACGGTTGTGACTGCAGGTTGTGACTGCAGGTTGTGACTGCAGGTTGTGACTGCAGGTTGTGACTGCAGGTTGTGACTGCAGTGTGACTGCAGGTTGTGACTGCAGTGTGACTGCAGGTTGTGACTGCAGGTTGTGACTGCAGGTTGTGTGTGTGTTAGCGTCTGTGGTGGTCTGGGACTGCAGGTTGTGTAGGGCTGCAGGAGTCTGTGATTGCAGGTTGTGTAGGGCTGCAGGAGTCTGTGACTGCAGGTTGTGTGTGTGTTAGCGTCTGTGGTGGTCTGTGATTGCAGGTTGTGTAGGGCTGCAGTAGTCTGTGACTGCAGGTTGTGTAGGGCTGCAGGAGTCTGTGACCGCAGGTTGTGTGTGTGTTAGCGTCTGTGGTGGTCTGTGACTGCAGGTTGTGTAGGGCTGCAGTAGTCTGTGACTGCAGGTTGTGTAGGGCTGCAGGAGTCTGTGACTGCAGGTTGTGTTTGTGTTAGCATCTGTGGTGGTCTGTGACTGCAGGTTGTGTAGGGCTGCAGTAGTCTGTGACTGCAGGTTGTGTAGGGCTGCAGGAGTCTGTGACTGCAGGTTGTGTAGGGCTGCAGTAGTCTGTGACTGCAGGTTGTGTAGGGCTGCAGGAGTTTGTGACTGCCGGTCGTGTAGGGCTGCAGGAGTCTGTGACTGCAGGTTGTGTAGGGCTGCAGGAGTCTGTGACTGCAGGTTGTGTAGGGCTGCAGGAGTCTGTGACTGCAGGTTGTGTAGGGCTGCAGTAGTCTGTGACTGCAGGTTGTGTAGGGCTGCAGGAGTTTGTGACTGCCGGTCGTGTAGGGCTGCAGGAGTCTGTGACTGCAGGTTGTGTAGGGCTGCAGGAGTCTGTGACTGCAGGTTGTGTAGGGCTGCAGGAGTCTGTGACTGCAGGTTGTGTAGGGCTGCAGGAGTCTGTGACTGCAGGTTGTAACTGCAGGTTGTAACTGCAGGTTGTGACTGCAGGTTGTAACTGCAGGTTGTAACTGCAGGTTGTGACTGCAGGTTGTGACTGCAGGTTGTGACTGCAGGTTGTGACGGTTGTGACTGCAGGTTGTGACTGCAGGTTGTGACTGCAGGTTGTAACTGCAGGTTGTGACTGCAGGTTGTGACTGCAGGTTGTGACTACAGGTTGTGACTGCAGTGTGACTGCAGGTTGTGACTGCAGTGTGACTGCAGGTTGTGACTGCAGGTTGTGACTGCAGGTTGTGTGTGTGTTAGCGTCTGTGGTGGTCTGTGACTGCAGGTTGTGTAGGGCTGCAGGAGTCTGTGATTGCAGGTTGTGTAGGGCTGCAGGAGTCTGTGACTGCAGGTTGTAACTGCAGGTTGTAACTGCAGGTTGTGACTGCAGGGTGTAACTGCAGGTTGTAACTGCAGGTTGTGACTGCAGGTTGTAACTGCAAGTTGTGACTGCAGCTTGTGACTGCAGGTTGTGACGGTTGTGACTGCAGGTTGTGACTGCAGGTTGTGACTGCAGGTTGTAACTGCAGGTTGTGACTGCAGGTTGTGACTGCAGGTTGTGACTGCAGTGTGACTGCAGGTTGTGACTGCAGTGTGACTGCAGGTTGTGACTGCAGGTTGTGACTGCAGGTTGTGTGTGTGTTAGCGTCTGTGGTGGTCTGTGACTGCAGGTTGTGTAGGGCTGCAGTAGTCTGTGACTGCAGGTTGTGTAGGGCTGCAGGAGTCTGTGACTGCAGGTTGTGTGTGTGTTAGCGTCTGTGGTGGTCTGTGACTGCAGGTTGTGTAGGGCTGCAGTAGTCTGTGACTGCAGGTTGTGTAGGGCTGCAGGAGTCTGTGACTGCAGGTTGTGTGTGTGTTAGCGTCTGTGGTGGTCTGTGACTGCAGGTTGTGTAGGGCTGCAGTAGTCTGTGACTGCAGGTTGTGTAGGGCTGCAGGAGTCTGTGACTGCAGGTTGTGTGTGTGTTAGCGTCTGTGGTGGTCTGTGACTGCAGGTTGTGTAGGGCTGCAGTAGTCTGTGACTGCAGGTTGTGTAGGGCTGCAGGAGTCTGTGACCGCAGGTTGTGTGTGTGTTAGCGTCTGTGGTGGTCTGTGACTGCAGGTTGTGTAGGGCTGCAGGAGTCTGTGACCGCAGGTTGTGTGTGTGTTAGCGTCTGTGGTGGTCTGTGACTGCAGGTTGTGTAGGGCTGCAGGAGTCTGTGACTGCAGGTTGTGTAGGGCTGCAGTAGTCTGTGACTGCAGGTTGTGTAGGGCTGCAGGAGTTTGTGACTGCCGGTTGTGTAGGGCTGCAGTAGTCTGTGACTGCAGGTTGTGTAGGGCTGCAGGAGTTTGTGACTGCCGGTTGTGTAGGGCTGCAGGAGTCTGTGACTGCAGGTTGTGTAGGGCTGCAGGAGTCTGTGACTGCAGGTTGTAACTGCAGGTTGTAACTGCAGGTTGTGACTGCAGGTTGTAACTGCAGGTTGTAACTGCAGGTTGTGACTGCAGGTTGTAACTGCAGGTTGTGACTGCAGGTTGTGACTGCAGGTTGTGACGGTTGTGACTGCAGGTTGTAACTGCAGGTTGTGACTGCAGGTTGTGACTGCAGGTTGTGACTGCAGGTTGTGACTGCAGGTTGTGACTGCAGGTGTGACTGCAGGTCTGTGACTGCAGGTTGTGTGTGTGTTAGCGTCTGTGGTGGTCTGTGACTGCAGGTTGTGTAGGGCTGCAGTAGTCTGTGACTGCAGGTTGTGTAGGGCTGCAGGAGTCTGTGACCGCAGGTTGTGTGTGTAGCGTCGTGGTGGTCTGTGACTGCAGGTTGTGGTAGGGCTGCAGGAGTCTGTGACTGCAGGTTGTGTAGGGCTGCAGTAGTCTGTGACTGCAGGTTGTAGGGGCTGCAGGAGTTTGTGACTGCCGGTTGTGTAGGGCTGCAGAGTCTGTGACTGCAGGTTGTGTAGGGCTGCAGTGAGTCTGTGACTGCAGGTTGTAACTGCAGGTTGTAACTGCAGGTTGTGACTGCAGGTTGTAACTGCAGGTTGTAACTGCAGGTTGTGACTGCAGGTTGTAACTGCAGGTTGTGACTGCAGGTTGTGACTGCAGGTTGTGACTGCAGGTTGTAACTGCAGGTTGTGACTGCAGGTTGTGACTGCAGGTTGTGACTGCAGGTTGTGACTGCAGGTTGTGACTGCAGTGTGACTGCAGGTTGTGACTGCAGTGTGACTGCAGGTTGTGAATGCAGGTTGTGTGTGTGTTAGCGTCTGTGGTGGTCTGTGACTGCCGTAGGGCTGCAGGGCCAGCGACG
>NW_025754685.1:5000-8764 GCF_021184085.1 Oncorhynchus gorbuscha | reverse complement strand
GAAGAGGAACAGTAGTGGTGGGGATGGAAGAGGAGAGGAACAGTAGTGGTGGGGATGGAAGAGGAGAGGAACAGTAGTGGTGGGGATGGAAGAGGAGAGGAACAGTAGTGGTGGGGATGGAAGAGGAGAGGAACAGTAGTGGTGGGGATGGAAGAGGAGAGGAACAGTAGTGGTGGGGGATGGAAGAGGAGAGGAACAGTAGTGGTGGGGATGGAAGAGGAGAGGAACAGTAGTGGTGGGGATGGAAGAGGAGAGGAACAGTAGTGGTGGAGATGGAAGAGGAACAGTAGTGGTGGGGATGGAAGAGGAGAGGAACAGTAGTGGTGGGGATGGAAGAGGAACAGTAGTGGTGGGGATGGAAGAGGAGAGGAACAGTAGTGGTGGAGATGGAGAAGAGGACCAGTAGTGGTGGGGATGGAAGAGGAGAGGAACAGTAGTGAGTGAGGAGATGGAAGAGGAAACAGAGTAGTGGTGGGGGATGGAAGAGGAGAGGAACAGTAGTGGTGGGGATGGGAGAGGACCAGTAGTGGTGGGGATGGAAGAGAAGAGGAACAGTAGTGGTGGAGATGGAAGAGGAACAATAGTGGTGGGGATGGAAGAGGAGAGGAACAGTAGTGGTGGGGATGGAATAGGAGAGGAACAGTAGTGGTGGGGATGGAATAGGAGAGGAACAGTAGTGGTGGGGATGGAAGAGGAGAGGAACAGTAGTGGTGGGGATGGAATAGGAGAGGAACAGTAGTGGTGGGGATGGAATAGGAGAGGAACAGTAGTGGTGGGGATGGAATAGGAGAGGAACAGTAGTGGTGGAGATGGAAGAGGAGAGGAACAGTAGTGGTGGGGATGGAATAGGAGAGGAACAGTAGTGGTGGGGATGGAATAGGAGAGGAACAGTAGTGGTGGGGATGGAAGAGGAGAGGAACAGTAGTGGTGGGGATGGAAGAGGAGAGGAACAGTAGTGGTGGGGATGGAATAGGAGAGGAACAGTAGTGGTGGGGATGGAATAGGAGAGGAACAGTAGTGGTGGGGATGGAATAGGAGAGGAACAGTAGTGGTGGAGATGGAAGAGGAACAATAGTGGTGGGGATGGAAGAGTAACAGTAGTGGTGGGGATGGAAGAGGAGAGGATCAGTAGTGGTGGGGATGGAATAGGAGAGGAACAGTAGTGGTGGGGATGGAATAGGAGAGGAACAGTAGTGGTGGGGATGGAATAGGAGAGGAACAGTAGTGGTGGGGATGGAAGAGGAGAGGAACAGTAGTGGTGGGGATGGAATAGGAGAGGAACAGTAGTGGTGGGGATGGAAGAGGAGAGGAACAGTAGTGGTGGGGATGGAATAGGAGAGGAACAGTAGTGGTGGGGATGGAAGAGGAGAGGAACAGTAGTGGTGGGGATGGAATAGGAGAGGAACAGTAGTGGTGGGGATGGAAGAGGAGAGGAACAGTAGTGGTGGAGATGGAAGAGGAACAATAGTGGTGGGGATGGAAGAGGAACAGTAGCGGTGGGGATGGAAGAGGAGAGGAACAGTAGTGGTGGGGATGGAAGAGGAACAGTAGTGGTGGGGATGGAAGAGGAGTAGAATAGTAGTGGTGGGGATGGAAGAGGAGAGGAACAGTAGTGGTGGGGATGGAAGAGGAGAGAACAGTAGTGGTGGGGATGGAAGAGGAGAGGAACAGTAGTGGTGGGGATGGAAGAGGAGTAGAACAGTAGTGGTGGGGATGGAAGAGGAACAGTAGTGGTGGGGATGGAAGAGGAACAGTAGTGGTGGGGATGGAAGAGGAGAGGAACAGTAGTGGTGGGGATGGAAGAGGAGAGGAACAGTAGTGGTGGGGATGGAAGAGGAGAGGAACAGTAGTGGTGGGGATGGAAGAGGAGTAGAACAGTAGTGGTGGGGATGGAAGAGGAACAGTAGTGGTGGGGATGGAAGAGGAGAGGAACAGTAGTGGTGGGGATGGAAGAGGAGAGGAACAGTAGTGGTGGGGATGGAAGAGGAGTAGAACAGTAGTGGTGGGGATGGAAGAGGAGAGGAACAGTAGTGGTGGGGATGGAAGAGGAGAGGAACAGTAGTGGTGGGGATGGAAGAGGAACAGTAGTGGTGGGGATGGAAGAGGAGAGGAACAGTAGTGGTGGAGATGGAAGAGGAACAGTAGTGGTGGAGATGGAAGAGGAGAGGAACAGTAGTGGTGGAGATGGAAGAGGAACAGTAGTGGTGGAGATGGAGGAGGAGAGGAACAGTAGTGGTGGAGATGGAAGAGGAGAGGAACAGTAGTGGGTGGGGATGGAAGAGGAGAACAGTAGTGGTGGGGATGGAAGAGGAACAGTAGTGGTGGGGATGGAAGAGGAGAGGAACAGTAGTGGTGGAGATGGAAGAGGAACAGTAGTGGTGGAGATGGAAGAGGAGAGGAACAGTAGTGGTGGAGATGGAAGAGGAGAGGAACAGTAGTGGTGGAGATGGAAGAGGAACAGTAGTGGTGGAGATGGAAGAGGAGAGGAACAGTAGTGGTGGAGATGGAAGAGGAGAGGAACAGTAGTGGTGGGGATGGAAGAGGAGAGGAACAGTAGTGGTGGGGATGGAAGAGGAGAGGAACAGTAGTGGTGGAGATGGAAGAGGAGAGGAACAGTAGTGGTGGGGATGGAAGAGGAGAGGAACAGTAGTGGTGGGGATGGAAGAGGAGAGGAACAGTAGTGGTGGGGATGGAAGAGGAGAGGAACAGTAGTGGTGGGGATGGAAGAGGAGAGGAACAGTAGTGGTGGGGATGGAAGAGGAGAGGAACAGTAGTGGTGGGGATGGAAGAGGAACAGTAGTGGTGGGGATGGAAGAGGAGAGGAACAGTAGTGGTGGGGATGGAAGAGGAACAGTAGTGGTGGGGATGGAAGAGGAACAGTAGTGGTGGGGATGGAAGAGGATGGAAGAGGATGGAAGAGGAGAGGAACAGTAGTGGTGGGGATTAAAGAGGAACAGTAGTTGTGGAGATGGAAGAGGAGAGGAACAGTACTGAGTGGTTAAAATCACTAAGGATTTGCGTTGATTGCTGTAAAACCTGTTAGTTCATATGCTTTAACACCGTGGTATATATTCAGTGGGGCAAAAAAGTTTTTTAGTCAGCCACCAATTGTGAAAGTTCTCCCACTTAAAAAGATGAGAGAGGCCTGTAATTTTCATCATAGGTACACTTCAACTATCCAGAAAATCACATTGAAGGATTTCTAATTAATTTATTTGCAAATTATGGTGGAAAATAGGTAGATTTCTGGCTCTCACAGACCTGTAACTGTAACGGCGTTCTTCATTTTGTAGAAAGAGAGTCGGACCGTGTGTGGTGGTTACTCATGACTTTAATGAAAAAAGCGACACATGAAATAACTATACAAGTACAAAAACAACAAACAGAACGTGAAACCTAATTACAGCCTATCTGGTGAAACTACACAGAGACAGGAACAATCACCCACGAAATACAAATTGAAACCCAGGCTACCTAAATACGGTTCCCCATCAGAGACAACGAGAATCACCTGACTCTGATTGAGAACCGCCTCAGGCAGCCAAGCCTATACTAGACACACCCCTAATCAACCACAATCCCAATGCCTACAAATAACCCAATACGACAACACAATAACCCCATGTCACACCCTGGCCTGAACAAATAATTAAAGAAAACACAAAATACTAAGACCAAGGCGTGACAGTAACTTCTTCTTTCAGAGGCTCCTCTGTCCTCCACTCGTTACATGTATTAATGGAACCTGTTTGAACTTGTTATCA
>NW_025754684.1:0-8767 GCF_021184085.1 Oncorhynchus gorbuscha | reverse complement strand
CTCCTAGAGAGAGACACAATAACACACTGAACTGAACTGTTACAGTAGTTCACCTCCTAGAGAGAGACACAATAACACACTGAACTGTTACAGTAGTACACCTCCTAGAGAGAGACACAATAACACACTGAACTGTTACAGTAGTACACCTCCTAGAGAGACACAATACACCTCCTAGAGACACTATAACACACTGAACTGTTACAGAGTTCACCTATAACTATAACACACTGAACTGTTACAGTAGTTCACCTCGAGTGAGAGACACTATAACACACTGAACTGTTACAGTAGTTCACCTCCTAGTGAAACTATGACACACTGAAATGTGAGTAGTTCACATCCTGGTGACACTACAAAACACTGAACTGTTACAGTAGTTCACCTCCTACAGAGAGACACAATAACACACTGAACTGTTACAGTAGTTCACATCCTGGTGACACTATAAAACACTGAACTGTTACAGTAGTTCACCTCCTAAATAGAGAACAATAACACACTGAACTGTTACAGTAGTTCACCTCCTTGAGACACAGCAGTACACTGAACTGTTACAGTAGTTCACCTTCTTGAGACACAATAACACACTGAACTGTTACAGTAGTTCACCTCCTAGTGACACAATAACACACTGAACTGTTGCAGTAGTTCACCTCCTTGTGACACTATAACACACTGAACTGTTACAGTAGTTCACCTTCTAGAGACACAATAACACACTGAACTGTTACAGTAGTTCACCTCCTAGTGACACAATAACACACTGAACTGTTGCAGCAGTTCACCTCCTTGTGACACTATAACACACTGAACTGTTACAGTAGTTCACCTTCTAGGGACACTATAACACACTGAACTGTCACAGTAGTTCACCTTCGAGAGACACTATAACACACTGAACTGTTACAGTAGTTCACCTCCGAGTGAGAGACACTATAACACACTGAACTGTTACAGTAGTTCACCTCCTAAATAGAGAAACAATAACACACTGAACTGTTACAGTAGTTCACATCCACGAGACACTACAACACACTGAACTGTTACAGTAGTTCACCTCCTAGAGACACTATAACACACTGAACTGTTACAGTAGTTCACCTCCGAGAGACACTATAACACACAGAACTGTTACAGTAGTTCACCTCCTAGTGAAACTATGACACACTGAACTGTTACAGTAGTTCACCTCCTAGAGACACTATAACACACTGAACTGTTACAGTAGTTCACCTCCGAGAGAGACACTATAACACACTGAACTGTTACAGTAGGTCACATCCACGAGACACTATAACACACTGAACTGTTACAGTAGTTCACCTCCGAGAGAGAGACACTATAACACACTGAACTGTTACATTAGGTCACATCCACGAGACACTATAACACACTGAACTGTTGCAGTAGTTCACCTCCTAAAGACACTATAACACACTGAACTGTTACAGTAGTTCACCTCCTAGTGAAACTATGACACACTGAAATGTTACAGTAGGTCACATCCACGAGACACTATAAAACACTGAACTGTTACAGTAGTTCACCTCCGAGAGAGAGACACTATAACACACTGAACTGTTCCATTAGGTCACATCCACGAGACACTATAACACACTGAACTGTTACAGTAGTTCACCTCCTAGTGACACAATAACACACTGAACTGTTGCAGTAGTTCACCTCCTTGTGACACTATAACACACTGAACTGTTACAGTAGTTCACCTTCTAGAGACACAATAACACACTGAACTGTTACAGTAGTTCACCTCCTAGTGACACAATAACACACTGAACTGTTGCAGTAGTTCACCTCCTTGTGACACAATAACACACTGAACTGTTACAGTAGTTCACCTTCTAGAGACACTATAACACACTGAACTGTCACAGTAGTTCACCTTCGAGAGACACTATAACACACTGAACTGTTACAGTAGTTCACCTCCGAGTGAGAGACACTATAACACACTGAACTGTTACAGTAGTTCACATCCACGAGACACTACAACACACTGAACTGTTACAGTAGTTCACCTCCTAGAGACACTATAACACACTGAACTGTTACAGTAGTTCACCTCCGAGAGACACTATAACACACTGAACTGTTACAGTAGTTCACCTCCTAGTGAAACTATGACACACTGAAATGTTACAGTAGTTCACATCCTGGTGACACAATGAAAACACTGCACTGTTACAGTAGTTCACCTCCTAGAGACACTATAACACACTGAACTGTTACAGTAGTTCACCTCCGAGAGAGAGACACTATAACACACTGAACTGTTACAGTAGGTCACATCCACGAGACACTATAACACACTGAACTGTTACAGTAGTTCACCTCCGAGAGAGAGACACTATAACACACTGAACTGTTACATTAGGTCACATCCATGAGACACTATAACACACTGAACTGTTGCAGTAGTTCACCTCCTAGAGACACTATAACACACCGAATTGTCACAGAAGTTCACCCCCTAAAGACACTATAAAAACACTGAACTGTTACAGCAGTTCACCTCCTAAATAGAGACACAATAACACACTGAACTGTTACAGTAGTTCACCTCCTTGTGACACTATAACACACTGAACTGTTACAGTAGTTCACCTCCTTGTGACACTATAACACACTGAACTGTTACAGTAGTTCACCTCCTGGAGACACTACAACACACTGAACTGTTACAGTAGTTCACAGCCTGGAGACACTATAACACACTGAACTGTTACAGTAGTTCACCTCCTAGAGACACTACAACACACTGAACTGTTACAGTAGTTCACAGCCTGGAGACACTATAACACACTGAACTGTTACAGTAGTTCACCTCCTAAAGACACTATAAAAACACTGAACTGTTACAGTAGTTCACCTCCTAGTGAAACTATGACACATTGAAATGTTACAGTAGTTCACATCCTGGTGACACTACAAAACACTGCACTGTTACAGTAGTTCACCTCCTAAAGACACTATAACACACTGAACTGTTACAGTAGTTCACCTCCTAGAGACACTATAACACACTGAACTGTTACAGTAGCTCACCTCTTAGTGAAACTATGACACACTGAACTGTTACATTAGTTCACCTCCTTGTGACACTATAACACACTGAACTGTTACAGTAGTTCACCTTCTAGAGACACTATAACACACTGAACTGTTACAGTAGTTCACCTCCTAGAGACAGTATAACACACTGAACTATTACAGTAGTTCACCTCCTAAAGACACTATAACACACTGAACTGTTACAGTAGTTCACCTCGTAGAGACACTATAACACACTGAACTGTTACAGTAGTTCACCTCCTAAAGACACTATAACAAACTGAACTGTTACAGTAGTTCACCTCCTAAAGACACTATAACACACTGAACTGTTACAGTAGTTCACCTCCTAGAGACACTATAACACACTGAACTGTTACAGTAGTTCACCTCTTAGTGAAACTATGACACACTGAACTGTTACAGTAGGTCACTCCACGTTAACACACTGAACTGTTACAGTAGGTCACATCCTCGAGACACTATAACACACTGAACTGTTACAGTAGTTCACCTCCGAGAGACACTATAACACACTGAACTGTTACAGTAGTTCACCTCCTAGTGAAACTATGACACACTGAAATGTTACAGTAGTTCACATCCTGGTGACACTACAAAACACTGCACTGTTACAGTAGTTCACCTCCTAGAGAGAGACACAATAACACACTGAACTGTTACAGTAGTTCACCTCCTAGAGACACTATAACACACTGAACTGTTACAGTAGTTCACCTCCGAGAGACACTATAACACACTGAACTGTTACAGTAGTTCAACTACGAGTGAGAGACACTATAACACACTGAACTGTTACAGTAGTTCACCTCGTAAATAGAGAAACAATAACACGCTGAACTGTTACAGTAGTTCACCTCCTAAATAGAGAAACAATAACACACTGAACTGTTACAGTAGTTCACATCCACGAGACACTACAACACACTGAACTGTTACAGTAGTTCACCTCCTAGTGAAACTATGACACACTGAAATGTTACAGTAGTTCACATCCTGGTGACACAATGAAAACACTGCACTGTTACAGTAGTTCACCTCCTAGAGACACTATAACACACTGAACTGTTACAGTAGTTCACCTCCGAGAGAGAGACACTATAACACACTGAGCTGTTACAGTAGGTCACATCCACGAGACACTATAACACACTGAACTGTTACAGTAGTTCCCCTCCGAGAGAGAGACACTATAACACACTGAACTGTTACAGTAGTTCACCTCCTAGTGACACAATAACACACTGAACTGTTGCAGTAGTTCACCTCCTTGTGACACAATAACACACTGAACTGTTACAGTAGTTCACCTTCTAGAGACACTATAACACACTGAACTGTCACAGTAGTTCACCTTCGAGAGACACTATAACACACTGAACTGTTACAGTAGTTCACCTCCGAGTGAGAGACACTATAACACACTGAACTGTTACAGTAGTTCACATCCACGAGACACTACAACACACTGAACTGTTACAGTAGTTCACCTCCTAGAGACACTATAACACACTGAACTGTTACAGTAGTTCACCTCCTAGTGAAACTATGACACACTGAAATGTTACAGTAGTTCACATCCTGGTGACACAATGAAAACACTGCACTGTTACAGTAGTTCACCTCCTAGAGACACTATAACACACTGAACTGTTACAGTAGTTCACCTCCGAGAGAGAGACACTATAACACACTGAACTGTTACAGTAGGTCACATCCACGAGACACTATAACACACTGAACTGTTACAGTAGTTCACCTCCGAGAGAGAGACACTATAACACACTGAACTGTTACATTAGGTCACATCCATGAGACACTATAACACACTGAACTGTTGCAGTAGTTCACCTCCTAGAGACACTATAACACACCGAATTGTCACAGAAGTTCACCCCCTAAAGACACTATAAAAACACTGAACTGTTACAGCAGTTCACCTCCTAAATAGAGACACAATAACACACTGAACTGTTACAGTAGTTCACCTCCTTGTGACACTATAACACACTGAACTGTTACAGTAGTTCACCTCCTTGTGACACTATAACACACTGAACTGTTACAGTAGTTCACCTCCTGGAGACACTACAACACACTGAACTGTTACAGTAGTTCACAGCCTGGAGACACTATAACACACTGAACTGTTACAGTAGTTCACATCCTAGAGACACTACAACACACTGAACTGTTACAGTAGTTCACAGCCTGGAGACACTATAACACACTGAACTGTTACAGTAGTTCACCTCCTAAAGACACTATAAAAACACTGAACTGTTACAGTAGTTCACCTCCTAGTGAAACTATGACACATTGAAATGTTACAGTAGTTCACATCCTGGTGACACTACAAAACACTGCACTGTTACAGTAGTTCACCTCCTAAAGACACTATAACACACTGAACTGTTACAGTAGTTCACCTCCTAAAGACACTATAACACACTGAACTGTTACAGTAGTTCACCTCCTAGAGACACTATAACACACTGAACTGTTACAGTAGCTCACCTCTTAGTGAAACTATGACACACTGAACTGTTACATTAGTTCACCTCCTTGTGACACTATAACACACTGAACTGTTACAGTAGTTCACCTTCTAGAGACACTATAACACACTGAACTGTTACAGTAGTTCACCTCCTAGAGACAGTATAACACACTGAACTATTACAGTAGTTCACCTCCTAAAGACACTATAACACACTGAACTGTTACAGTAGTTCACCTCGTAGAGACACTATAACACACTGAACTGTTACAGTAGTTCACCTCCTAAAGACACTATAACACACTGAACTGTTACAGTAGTTCACCTCCTAAAGACACTATAACACACTGAACTGTTACAGTAGTTCACCTCCTAGAGACACTATAACACACTGAACTGTTACAGTAGTTCACCTCTTAGTGAAACTATGACACACTGAACTGTTACAGTAGGTCACATCCACGAGACACTATAACACACTGAACTGTTACAGTAGTTCACCTCCTTGTGACACTATAACACACTGAACTGTTACAGTAGTTCACCTCCGAGAGACACTATAACACACTGAACTGTTACAGTAGTTCACCTCCTAGTGAAACTATGACACACTGAAATGTTACAGTAGTTCACATCCTGGTGACACTACAAAACACTCCACTGTTACAGTAGTTCACCTCCTAGAGAGAGACACAATAACACACTGAACTGTTACAGTAGTTCACCTCCTAGAGACACTATAACACACTGAACTGTTACAGTAGTTCACCTCCGAGAGACACTATAACACACTGAACTGTTACAGTAGTTCAACTCCGAGTGAGAGACACTATAACACACTGAACTGTTACAGTAGTTCACCTCGTAAATAGAGAAACAATAACATGCTGAACTGTTACAGTAGTTCACCTCCTAAATAGAGAAACAATAACACACTGAACTGTTACAGTAGTTCACATCCACGAGACACTACAACACACTGAACTGTTACAGTAGTTCACCTCCTAGTGAAACTATGACACACTGAAATGTTACAGTAGTTCACATCCTGGTGACACAATGAAAACACTGCACTGTTACAGTAGTTCACCTCCTAGAGACACTATAACACACTGAACTGTTACAGTAGTTCACCTCCGAGAGAGAGACACTATAACACACTGAGCTGTTACAGTAGGTCACATCCACGAGACACTATAACACACTGAACTGTTACAGTAGTTCACCTCCGAGAGAGAGACACTATAACACACTGAACTGTTACAGTAGTTCACCTCCTAAATAGAGAAACAATAACACACTGAACTGTTACAGTAGTTCACATCCACGAGACACTATAACACACTGAACTGTTGCAGTAGTTCACCTCCGAGAGACACTATAACACCGAATTGTCACAGAAGTTCACCCCCTAAAGACACTATAAAAACATTGAACTGTTACAGCAGTTCACCTCCTAAATAGAGACACAATAACACACTGAACTGTTACAGTAGTTCACCTCCTTGTGACACTATAACACACTGAACTGTTACAGTAGTTCAACTCCGAGTGAGAGACACTATAACACACTGAACTGTTACAGTAGTTCACCTCCTAAATAGAGAAACAATAACACACTGAACTGTTACAGTAGTTCACCTCCGAGAGAGAGACACTATAACACACTGAACTGTTACATTAGGTCACATCCACGAGACACTATAACACACTGAACTGTTACAGTAGGTCACATCCACGAGACACTATAACACACTGAACTGTTGCAGTAGTTCACCTCCTAGAGACACTATAACACACTGAATTGTCACAGAAGTTCACCTCCTAGAAACACTATAACACACTGAACTGTTACAGTAGTTCACCTCCGAGAGTCACTATAATACACTGAACTGTTACAGTAGATCACCTCCGAGAGAGAGAGACACTATAACACACTGAACTGTTATAGTAGTTCACCTCCTAGAGACACAATAACACACTGAACTGTTACAGTAGTTCACCTCCTTGATACACTATAACACACTGAACTGTTATAGTAGTTCACCTCCTAGAGACACCATAACACACTGAACTGTTATAGTAGTTCACCTCCTAGTGACACAATAACACACGGAACTGTTACAGTAGTTCACCTCCTTTGTTTTGGTAGGGCATTGTGGATGGGAATTGTGAATGGGCGTAAGCATCTGTCTCTGATTCCAAAGGTTGCACGTTTGAATCCAGCGATATCAAGTCATTTTTTTTAGCCTATCCCAAACCTTAACCCTTAGCTTAAACATTCGGAGTTCATGCCTAACCTAAAATACTTAGAAATTTGACATTTGCAACAACTTCAAAACGTCTAATTCTGATGTGAGACTGTGAGCTAGTTGTTTGTGTGTGTGTGTGTGTGTGTGTGTGTGTGTGTGTGTGTGTGTGTGTGTGTGTGTGTGTGTGTGTGTGTGTGTGTGTGTGTGTGTGATGTGTGTGTGTGTGTGTGTGTGTGTGTGTGTGTGTGTGTGTGTGTGTGTGTGTGTGTGTGTGTGTGTGTGTGTGTGTGTGTGTGGAGTGATTGATCACTGGGCCTGTCCTCTCTCAGGTGCTAGTGTGATCAGCAGCTCTGATTAATTTCTCTGAGAGAAATATATATATATATATATATATATATATATATATATATATATATATATAGAGAGAGAGAGAGAGAGAGAGAGAGAGAGAGAGAGAGAGAGAGAGAGAGAGAGAGGGATCTGAGAAGAGAGAGAGAGAGAGAGAAGGATCTGGCTCTTATGAAAGGAGACATTGTAAAGAAAGACAGGCCAAACGCTGCTGTCAGCTAATCATAAAAGGAGTCAATGTAAAGAAGTACAGGCCAGCGCTGCTGTCAGCTAATCATAAAGAGAGCTGACAGGCCAAACGCTGCTGTCAGCTAATCATAAAGGAGTGAAATGTAAAGTACAGGCCAGCGCTGCTGTCAGCTAATCATAAAGGAGTCAATGTAAAGAAGTACAGGCCAGCGCTGCTGTCAGCTAATCATAAAAAGTCCAGACAGGCCAGCGCTGCTGTCAGCTAATCATAAAGGAGTCAATGTAAGAAGTACAGGCCAAGCGCTTGCTGTCAGCTAATCATAAAGGAGACAATGTAAAGAAAAGACAGGCCAACGCTGCTGTCAGCTAATCATAAAGGAGT
>NW_025754683.1:0-8767 GCF_021184085.1 Oncorhynchus gorbuscha | reverse complement strand
TATGGATCTCTAACTGTAGTATCCTCTTAGCTGGTGTTGTTATGGATCTCTGTCTGTAGTATCCTCTTAGCTGGTGTTGTTATGGATCTCTCTGTCTGTAGTATCCTCTTAGCTGGTGTTGTTATGGATCTCTGTCTGTAGTATCCTCTTAGCTGGGTGTTGTTATAGATCTCTCTGTCTGTAGTATCCTCTTAGCTGGTGTTGTTATAGATCTCTCTGTCTGTCTGCTAGTATCCTCTTGCTGGTGTTGTTATGGATCTCTAACTGTTAGTATCTTCTTAGCTGCTGTGTTGTTATGGATCTCTCTGTCTAGTATCTCTCTTAGCTGGGCTGGTTGTTATCTACCTTGATCTCTCTGTCTGGATCTCTGGCATGTATCCTCTTAGCTGGTGTTGTTATAGATCTCTCTGTCTGTAGTATCCTCTTAGCTGGTGTTGTTATAGATCTCTCTGTCTGTAGTATCCTCTTAGCTGGTGTTGTTATGGATCTCTAACTGTAGTATCCTCTTTGCTGAGGTGTTGTTATGGATCTCTAACTGTAGTATCCTCTTAGCTGGTGTTGTTATAGATCTCTCTGTCTGTAGTATCCTCTTAGCTGGTGTTGTTATGGATCTCTAACTGTAGTATAGCTGGTGTTTGTTATGGATCTCTGTCTGTAGTATCCTCTTAGCTGGTGTTGTTATGGATCTCTTAGCTGTCTGTCTTAGTATCCTCTTAGCTGGTGTTGTTATGGATCTCTCTGTCTGTAGTATCCTCTTAGCTGGTGTTGTTATGGATCTCTCTGTCTGTAGTATCCTCTTAGCTGGTGTTGTTATGGATCTCTCTGTCTGTAGTATCCTTAGCTGGTGTTATTATGGATCTCTCTGTAGTATCCTCTTAGCTGGTGTTATTATGGATCTCTGTCTGTAGTATCCTCTTAGCTGGTGTTGTTATAGATCTCTCTGTCTGTAGTATCCTCTTAGCTGGTGTTGTTATGGATCTCTCTGTCTGTAGTATCCTCTTAGCTGGTGTTGTTATGGATCTCTCTGTCTGTAGTATCCTCTTAGCTGGTGTTGTTATGGATCTCTCTGTCTGTAGTATCCTCTTAGCTGGTGTTATTATGGATCTCTGTCTGTAGTATCCTCTTAGCTGGTGTTGTTATGGATCTCTGTCTGTAGTATCCTCTTAGCTGGTGTTGTTATGGATCTCTCTGTCTGTAGTATCCTCTTCTGGGTGTTGTTATGGATCTCTCTGTCTGTAGTATCCTCTTAGCTGGTGTTGTTATGGATCTCTGTCTGTAGTATCCTCTTAGCTGGTGTTGTTATGGATCTCTCTGTCTGTAGTATCCTCTTTAGCTGGTGTTGTTATGGATCCTCTGTCTGCCTCTTCTGTCTAGTATCCTCTTAGCTTGTTGTTATGGATCTCTCTGTCTGTAGTATCCTCTTAGCTGGTGTTGTTATGGATCTCTCTGTCTGTAGTATCCTCTTAGCTGGTGTTGTTATGGTCTCTCTGTCTGTAGTATCTCTTAGCTGGTGTTATGGATCTCTGTCTGTAGTATCCACTTAGCTGGTGTTGTTATAGATCTCTGTCTGTAGTATCCTCTTAGCTGGTGTTGTTATAGATCTCTCTGTCTGTAGTATCCTCTTAGCTGGTGTTGTTATGGATCTCTCTGTCTGTAGTATCCTCTTAGCTGGTGTTGTTATAGATCTCTCTGTCTGTAGTATCCTCTTAGCTGGTGTTGTTATGGATCTCTCTGTCTGTAGTATCCTCTTAGCTGGTGTTGTTATGGATCTCTCTGTCTGTAGTATCCTCTTAGCTGGTGTTGTTATGGATCTCTCTGTCTGTAGTATCCTCTTAGCTGGTGTTGTTATGGATCTCTGTCTGTAGTATCCTCTTAGCTGGTGTTGTTATGGATCTCTCTGTCTGTAGTATCCTCTTAGCTGGTGTTGTTATGGATCTCTGTCTGTAGTATCCTCTTAGCTGGTGTTGTTATGGATCTCTCTGTCTGTAGTATCCTCTTAGCTGGTGTTGTTATGGATCTCTCTGTCTGTAGTATCCTCTTAGCTGGTGTTGTTATGGATCTCTATGTAGTATCTCTTAGCTGGTGTTGTTATGGATCTCTGTCTGTAGTATCCTCTTAGCTGGTGTTGTTATGGATCTCTAACTGGATCTCTGTCTCTAACTGTAGTATCCTCTTAGCTGGTGTTGTTATTCTCTAACTGGTATCCTCTCTGGTGTTGTTATGGATCTGTAGTATCCTCTTAGCTGGTGTTGTTATGGATCTCTCTGTCTGTAGTATCCTCTTAGCTGGTGTTGTTATGGATCTCTATGGTATCTCTTAGCTGGTGTTGTTATGTCTGTAGTATCCTCTTAGCTGGTGTTGTTATGGATCTCTCTCTGTAGTATCCTCTTAGCTGGTGTTGTTATGGATCTCTCTGTAGTATCCTCTTAGCTGGTGTTGGTATCTCAACTGTAGTATCTTCTTAGCTGGTGTTGTTATGGATCTCTGTCTGTAGTATCCTCTTAGCTGGTGTTGTTATGGATCTCTCTGTCCTCTTAGCTGGTGTTGTTATGGATCTCTGTCTGTAGTATCTCTTAGCTGGTGTTGTTATGGATCTCTCTGTCTGTAGTATCCTCTTAGCTGGTGTTGTTATGGATCTCTGTCTGTAGTATCCTCTTAGCTGGTGTTGTTATAGATCTCTCTGTCTGTAGTATCCTCTTAGCTGGTGTTGTTATGGATCTCTCTGTCTCTTAGCTGGTGTTGTTATGGATCTCTAACTCTTAGCTGGTGTTGTTATGGATCTCTGTCTGTAGTATCCACTTAGCTGGTGTTGTTATAGATCTCTGTCTGTAGTATCCTCTTAGCTGGTGTTGTTATGGATCTCTCTGTCTGTATTATCCTCTTAGCTGGTGTTGTTATGGATCTCTGTCTGTAGTATCCTCTTAGCTGGTGTTGTTATATATCTCTAACTGTAGTATCATCTTAGCTGGTGTTGTTTACTGTAGCTGGAAGCTTGTTTTTCTATTTGTATTCACAATGTAGATGGAATGTGTTTTGAATGAAGGGGGACAGGGATGGGAAACACATGGGATCTGTGTAATGTTGTTGGCTACATGGGGGCGTGGGAAGGCTGTCTAGACTCCATAGCGCAGACTATCATGGATGCTGTGTCCTGGCTGGGTTGCCAGATTGACAAAAGGACTGGAAAGACGACTGTCATGGTGGACTCAGATGGTGATGGGAGAACCAGATTGAGAAGGGTGGGGTCCATGAGCAGAAGGGACTATTGGGGTCTTGGATGATCTTCATATGTCTTTTAAAGAGAGTGATGCCAGTGTAAGTGTGTGTTATACCACTGTGTAACTGTTCAGTTTATGGTTGGAGTTTAAGACTTGGGTTGTGGCTCAGGATAGTGTTGTGTCAATCAAATAGGTGGTAGACATGTCTTAGGGCCCCAGTTAAAAAGAGAGTTTGGGAAGCCCAGTTGTTGAGTCTACCTGTTGTCCTTTGAGGAGTGCAGGATGGTGAGGTTACCAGTGTTCTTCAGGGTGAAGATGATGACCTTGCCAGTATGGTTGAACCGCGGTGCCCTGCCACGACAGCCGACCATTCCTGGCCGACACCACCGATGTTACTGTGTAACCTACACACACACACACACACACACACACACACACACACACACACACACACACACACACACACACACACACACACACACACACACACACACACACACACACACACACACACACACACACACACACACACACACACACACACACACACACACACACACACACACACACACACACACACACACACACACACACACACACACACACACACACACACACACACACACACACACACACACAACACACACACACACACACACACACACACACACATACACACACACACACACACACACATTGACCTCCTATGTTCACCTTGGATTTCCCAGTTGTCTTCCACAGCTTCTTTCCCCCTGGAGCACAAAGCCTGTTCCTCATATAATATCTGGAAGGAATGTCAGCTAGTTGTTACGGTGTGTGGTGTGACTCTCTCTTCTCTGCACAACATCACCATCAAATGGGCCATTAAAGGCATACCAGTGTGTGTGTGTGTGTGTGTGTGTGTGTGTGTGTGTGTGTGTGTGTGTGTGTGTAGTGTGTGTGTGTGTGTGTGTGTGTGTGTGTGTGTGTGTGTGTGTGTGTGATGTGTGTGTGTATGTGTGTGTGTGTTCACCATAGGCTGCTGACATTCCTCTGGTTGGGGTGTATGAACTGCATGAGCCAGACCTGATTTATAAAAAGCAACTATCCTATCAGCTTCCTTTAGAAACAGAGTTCAATGGCCTGCATTGAACCACGTTGACTCACTAGGGTGAAGCCAAGTCTCCCTCTCTCTCTCTCTCTCGTCTCTCGTTCGCTCTCTCTCTCTCTCTCTCGATCTCTGTCTCTCGTTCTCTCTCTCTGTCTCTCGTTCGCTCTCTCTGTCTCTCGTTCGCTCTGTCTCTCTTTCGCTCTGCTCTCTCTCTCTCTCTCTCTCTCTCTCTCTCTCTCTCTCTCTCTCTCTCTCTCTCTCTCTCTCTCTCTCTCTCTCTCTCTCTCTGTCTCTCTCTCGCTCTCTGTCTCTCTCTCTCTGTCTCTCTGTCTCTCACTCTGTCTCTCGTTCTCTCTGTCTCTCTCTCTCGCTCTCTGTCTCTCTCTCTGTCTCTCTCTCTCTCTCTTTCTCTCTGTCAATTCAATTAACTTTGCTATATTGGCATGACATAACAATGTACATATTGCCAAAGCTTATTTTGGATATTTACAAAATGAAACAAATGAGAATCAAAATGGTCAACGGGACAACATTAACAACAATTACCAAGGGTCAAAATAACCATACATTGAACAATAACAATAAGCATAGAGGACATGTGCAGGTTGATTGGTCTGTCAGACACTGTCCCTCAATTTATGGCAGGCAGCAATGTAGTGCGCTGCCAACCCACAGCTCTCTGCGTTCTCCCCCAACAGGACGGGTAGCCTACTCTCATCAGAGAGTAGGCTACATTTAGTCAGGAAATGCAGCACCGTCTCAGGTTCTGCTGTTGTACAGTGGTTGCGCAGCCTTTCCTCTACAGGGAGCCAGGTTTTCCTGTGTCTACCCTTCTCAATGGCAAGGCTGTGCTGACTGAGCCTGTACCTTGTCAAGGTTTTTCTGATCAGTAACCATATTCAAATAGTTAGCCACAGTGATTTAGGGCCAGATAGCACTGCATTTTGCTTTGTGTTTGTGCTTGTGTTTCCCAATAAGCAATGTAGTTTTGTTTTGACTGTTTTGTAATTTGGTTTATTCTGATTGATTGGATGTTCTGGTCCTGAGGCTTCAGTGTGTTAGTAGAACAGGTTTGTGAACTCAGCCCCAGGAACAGCTGGATGAGGGGACTGAGGCTTCAGTGTGTTAGTAGAACAGGTTTGTGAACTCAGCCCCAGGACCAGCTGGATGAGGGGACTGAGGCTTCAGTGTGTTAGTAGAACAGGTTTGTGAACTCAGCCCCAGGAACAGCTGGATGAGGGGACTGAGGCTTCAGTGTGTTAGTAGAACAGGTTTGTGAACTCAGCCCCTGGACCAGCTGGATGAGGGGACTGAGGCTTCAGTGTGTTAGTAGAACAGGTTTGTGAACTCAGCCCCAGGACCAGCTGGATGAGGGGACAGAGGCTTCAGTGTGTTAGTAGAACAGGTTTGTGAACTCAGCCCCAGGAACAGCTGGATGAGGGGACTGAGGCTTCAGTGTGTTAGTAGAACAGGTTTGTGAACTCAGCCCCAGGAACAGCTGGATGAGGGGACTGAGGCTTCAGTGTGTTAGTAGAACAGGTTTGTGAACTCAGCCCCTGGACCAGCTGGATGAGGGGACTGAGGCTTCAGTGTGTTAGTAGAACAGGTTTGTGAACTCAGCCCCAGGACCAGCTGGATGAGGGGACAGAGGCTTCAGTGTGTTAGTAGAACAGGTTTGTGAACTCAGCCCCAGGAACAGCTGGATGAGGGGACTGAGGCTTCAGTGTGTTAGTAGAACAGGTTTGTGAACTCAGCCCCTGGACCAGCTGGATGAGGGGACTGAGGCTTCAGTGTGTTAGTAGAACAGGTTTGTGAACTCAGCCCCAGGACCAGCTGGATGAGGGGACTGAGGCTACAGTGTGTTAGTAGAATAGATTTGTGAACTCAGCCCCTGGATGAGGGGACTGAGGCTCCAGTGTGTTAGTAGAACAGGTTTGTGAACTCAGCCCCAGGACCAGCTGGATGAGGGGACAGAGGCTTCAGTGTGTTAGTAGAACAGGTTTGTGAACTCAGCCCCAGGAACAGCTGGATGAGGGGACTGAGGCTTCAGTGTGTTAGTAGAGCAGGTTTGTGAACTCAGCCCCAGGACCAGCTGGATGAGGGGACTGAGGCTTCAGTGTGTTAGTAGAACAGATTTGTGAACTCAGCCCCTGGACCAGCTGGATGAGGGGACTGAGGCTTCAGTGTGTTAGTAGAACAGGTTTGTGAACTCAGCCCCAGGACCAGCTGGGTGAGGGGACTGAGGCTTCAGTGTGTTAGTAGAACAGATTTGTGAACTCAGCCCCTGGACCAGCTGGATGAGGGGACTGAGGCTTCAGTGTGTTAGTAGAACAGGTTTGTGAACTCAGCCCCAGGACCAGCTGGATGAGGGGACTGAGGCTTCAGTGTGTTAGTAGAACAGATTTGTGAACTCAGCCCCTGGATGAGGGGACTGAGGCTTCAGTGTGTTAGTAGAACAGGTTTGTGAACTCAGCCCCAGGACCAGCTGGATGAGGGGACAGAGGCTTCAGTGTGTTAGTAGAACAGGTTTGTGAACTCAGCCCCAGGAACAGCTGGATGAGGGGACTGAGGCTTCAGTGTGTTAGTAGAGCAGGTTTGTGAACTCAGCCCCAGGACCAGCTGGATGAGGGGACTGAGGCTTCAGTGTGTTAGTAGAAC
Organism: Oncorhynchus gorbuscha; assembly: GCF_021184085.1. Taxonomy (NCBI): domain Eukaryota; kingdom Metazoa; phylum Chordata; class Actinopteri; order Salmoniformes; family Salmonidae; genus Oncorhynchus; species Oncorhynchus gorbuscha. The sequence goes on along the minus strand of NW_025754683.1, from coordinate 1,801 downwards.
AGATTTGTGAACTCAGCCCCTGGACCAGCTGGATGAGGGGACTGAGGCTTCAGTGTGTTAGTAGAACAGGTTTGTGAACTCAGCCCCAGGACCAGCTGGATGAGGGGACTGAGGCTTCAGTGTGTTAGTAGAACAGATTTGTGAACTCAGCCCCTGGACCAGCTGGATGAGGGGACTGAGGCTTCAGTGTGTTAGTAGAACAGGTTTGTGAACTCAGCCCCAGGACCAGCTGGATGAGGGGACTGAGGCTTCAGTGTGTTAGTAGAACAGATTTGTGAACTCAGCCCCTGGATGAGGGGACTGAGGCTTCAGTGTGTTAGTAGAACAGGTTTGTGAACTCAGCCCCAGGACCAGCTGGATGAGGGGACAGAGGCTTCAGTGTGTTAGTAGAACAGGTTTGTGAACTCAGCCCCAGGAACAGCTGGATGAGGGGACTGAGGCTTCAGTGTGTTAGTAGAACAGGTTTGTGAACTTAGCCCCTGGACCAGCTGGATGAGGGGACTGAGGCTTCAGTGTGTTAGTAGAGCAGGTTTGTGAACTCAGCCCCTGGACCAGCTGGATGAGGGGACTGAGGCTTCAGTGTGTTAGTAGAACAGGTTTGTGAACTCAGCTCCAGGACCAGCTGGATGAGGGGACTGAGGCTTCAGTGTGTTAGTAGAACAGGTTTGTGAACTCAGCCCCAGGACCAGCTGGATGAGGGGACTGAGGCTTCAGTGTGTTAGTAGAACAGGTTTGTGAACTCAGCCCCAGGAACAGCTGGATGAGGGGACTGAGGCTTCAGTGTGTTAGTAGAGCAGGTTTGTGAACTCAGCCCCAGGACCAGCTGGATGAGGAGCCTGAGGCTTCAGTGTGATAGTAGAACAGGTTTGTGAACTCAGCCCCAGGACCAGCTGGATGATGCGACTCTTTTCTTTGCTCAGCTCTTGGCATTGCAGTGCTTGGTAATGATATGAGAGGGGTCACTGTATTTTAGATGTTTCCAAAACTTAATTGCTCTTTTTTGAGTTTTTATTAGTAGTGGATATTGGCCTAATTCTGCCCTGCATGCATTGCGTGTAGTTTTCCTCTGGACATGTAGGATAATCTTACAGAACTCTGCATGCAGGATTTCAATGGGGTGTTTGTCCCATTTGATGAAATCTTGTTTTGCAAGTGGACCCCACACCTCGCTGCCATAAAGTGCAATTGGTTCAATGACATATTGACTTTAGTTTTAGCCTAATTTGAATAGGTATTTCAATTTGAATTGGCTTTTAATGGTGTAGAATGCCCTGCGTGGTTTCTCTCTCAGTTCATTCACTGACTCATTAAGGTGTCTAGTTGAGCTTATTTTTAAACCTAAGTAATTGTAGTGTGTGCAGTACTCAAAATATTTTGTACCAATTGAGAACTTTGGTCTAATTCCCTGAGATCTCTCTCGCTCTCTGTCTCTCTCTCTCTCTCCCTCCCTCTCTCGTATGAGGACCGTAATCCTTTCTGTGTCTGTCTGCATCTATCCCTTCTCCCTCTTCTCCCTTCTCCTTCTTCTCTCGGTCTTCCTCCTCCCTCTTTCCCCACCCCTCTGGCAGTGAGCATGTCCAGACCCATACCTCTGCCCTATATTCCTAATGAGGCTGGAATGGCTTCCGTGGGCAGGCATGCAGGCCAGCCAGCAGCTGATGAGAAAAGCAGAGGGCCTTATAGGCAGGAGGAGTGGTGGTAGGGTGGAGTGGGACGGGGTGGGATGAGGGAAGTTGGATGGGGTGCAGTGGGAAGCGGTGGAGCAGAAGAGTGGTTTATAGAGAGGGCTGCAGCGGGCCTG
>NW_025754682.1:0-8769 GCF_021184085.1 Oncorhynchus gorbuscha | reverse complement strand
TGTTATGCAGGTGAATGAGGACCCAAAAGCGACTTAGCGAAAACAGAGTCTTTATTCCAGTAAAACTCAAGACGAAAACAAAACATGAAAAAACTTAATTCCACTCGTAGTGACGAGGACAGACTGGAGACTCGACCATTGACTGCAGGTTGCCTCGGGAAGGCACCGACCGTAGCAGACTAAGGCACCTGCTCACACGCAGCATCTGAAGGAGACAAGACACGACAGGGCGAGACAATGACACAGCACAGCGAATAATCATACAAGGATCCGACAGGACAGAAACGGAAAACAAGGGGAGAAATAGGGACTCTAATCAGAAGGACAAGATAGGGGACAGGTGTGAAAAGACTAAATGAGGAGTAGGAGAATGAGGAACAGCTGGGAGCAGGAAAACGGAACGATAGAGAGAGAGAGAGTGAGAGGGAGGGGAGAGAGAGGGATAGAAAAAGGAAAGAACCTGTAAGACCAGCAGGGGGAAACGAACAGAAGGGAAAGCATAATGACAAGACAATATAAGACAAAACATGACAGTACCCCCACTCACCGAGCGCCTCCTGGCGCATCGAGGAGGAATCCTGGCGACAACGGAGGAAATCATCAATCAGCGAACGGTCCAGCACGTCGAGATGGAACCCAACTCCTCTCCTCAGGACCGTAACCCTCCCAATCCACTAAGTATTGGTGACCCCGTCCCGAGAATGCATGTCCATGATCCTACGTACCTTGTAAATAGGTGCGCCCTCGACAAGGACGGGGGGAGGGGAAGACGAACGAGGGGTGCGAAGAAAGGGCTTGACACAGGGAGACATGGAAGACAGGATGGACGCGACGAAGATGTCGCGGAAGAAGTAGTCGCACAGCGACAGGATTGACGACCTGGGAGACACGGAACGGACCAATGAACCGCGGAGTCAACTTACGAGAAGCTGTCGTAAGAGGAAGGTTGCGAGTGGAAAGCCACACTCTCTGGCCGCAACAATACCTAGGACTCTTAATCCTACGTTTGTTGGCGGCTCACAGTCTGTGCCCTGTAACGGCAAAGTGCAGACCTCACCCTCCTCCAGGTGCGCTCACAACGTTGGACAAACGCCTGAGCGGAGGGAACGCTGGACTCGGCAAGCTGGGATGAGAACAGAGGAGGCTGGTAACCCAGACTACTCTGAAACGGAGATAACCCGGTAGCAGACGAAGGAAGCGAGTTGTGAGCGTATTCTGCCCAGGGAGCTGTTCTGCCCAAGACGCAGGGTTTCTAAAAGAAAGGCTGCGTAGTATGCGACCAATCTTCTGATTGGCCCTTTCTGCTTGACCGTTAGACTGGGGATGAAAAACCGGAAGAGAGACTGACGGAAGCACCAATCAAATGACAGAACTCCCTCCAAAACTGTGACGTGAATTGCGGACCTCTGTCTGAAACGGTGTCTAACGGGAGGCCATGAATTCTGAACACATTCTTGATGATGATTTGTGCCGTCTCTTAGCGGAAGGAAGCTTAGCGAGGGGAATGAAATGTACGCCTTAGAGAACCTATCGACAACCGTAAGAATCACAGTCTTCCCTCAAAGAGACAAAGGCAGACTGGTAATGAAGTCTAAGGCGATGTGAGACCATGGTCGAGAAGGAATGGGAAGCGGTCTGAGACGACCGGCAGGAGGAGAGTTACCTGACTTAGTCTGCGCGCAGTCCGAACAAGCAGCCACGAAACGGCGCGTGTCACGCCCTGAGTAGGCCACCAAAAGCGCTGGCGAATAGAAGCAAGAGTACCTCGAACGCCGGGATGGCCAGCTAACTTGGCAGAGTGAGCCCACTGAAGAACAGCCAGACGAGTAGAAACAGGAACGAAAAGAAGGTTAGGACAAGCGTGCGACGCGCAGTGTGAGTGAGTGCTTGCTTAACCTGTCTTTCAATTCCCAGACTGTCAACCCGACAACACACCCATAAGGAAGAATCCCTCGGGATCAGTAGAAGCCACAGAAGAACTAAAGAGACGGATAAGGCATCCAGGCTTGGTGTTCTTATTACCCCGGGCGATAAGAAATCACAAACTCGAAACGAGCGAAAAACAACGCCCAACGAGCTTGACGGCATTAAGTCGTTTGGCAGAACGGATGTACTCAAGGTTCTTATGGTCAGTCCAAACGACAAAGGAACGTCGCCTCCAACCACTGTCGCCATTCGCCTAGAAGCTAGCGGATGGCGAGCAGTTCCGGTTACCCACATCATAGTTGCGTTCCAGATGGCGACAGGCGATGAAAAATAAGATGAACCTTATCGTCAGACTGGAAGCGCTGGGATAGAAATGGCTCCCACGCCTACCTCTGAAGCGTCAACCTCGACAATGATTGTTTAGTGACGTCAGGAGTGTGAGGATAGGAGCGGACGTAAAACGTTCTTGAGAAGATCAAAAAGCTCCCTGGGCGGAACCGGACCACTTAAAACACGTCTTGACAGAAGTAAGAGCTGTGAGAGGGCAGCAACTTGACCGAAATTACGAATGATGAGCGCCGATAGAAATTAGCGAAACCGGAAAAGCGCTGCAACTTGACACGTGACCTTGGAACGGGCCAATCACTGACAGCCTGGACCTTAGCGGGATCCCATCTGAATGCCTTCAGCGGAAATAACAGAACCGAGAAAAGTGACGGAGGAGACATGAAGGCGCACTTCTCTGTCATGTTTTGTCATTTGTAGATCATGTCTTGTCCCTGTGCTCCCCCATTCTGAAAAAATCAGTTTCCCTCTGCTGGTCTTATTTGGTTCTTTCCCTCTTTCTATCCCTCTCTCTCCCCTCCCTCTCTCACTCTCTCGCTCTCTCTTCTCTCTCTGCCCTTCGTTCCTGCTCCCAGCTGTTCCTATTCCCCGAATCATCATTTAGTCTTCCCACACCTGTTCCGATCCTTTCCCCTGATTAGAGTCCTATTTATTCCTTTGTGTTCAGTTCCTGTCCCGTCGGTTCCTTCTTTTAGTATTCACCATGCTGTGATTGTGTTTCGCCCTGTCCTGTCCAAGTGTTTTTGCCTTCATAGATGCTTACGTGTGAGCAGGTGTCTCTGTCTGCTACGGCCTGCCCCTACCCGAAGCGACCTGCAGTCTGTGGCAATCTTCTCTTGTTATTCCCCTCTACAGACTGAAGAGAGGATTTCTGTTATTCCTGTTTGGACTTGAATAAACTACTGTTTCTGTTAAGTCGCTTTTGGAAGAAATCTATCACCTGCATGACATTTCAGCCTTCACGTAGAGACAATTCTCAGGAAGCGCTGGAGTACCGTCGAACGTGCTGAGGATTATGAATCTCGAGTGACGGTGAAAAAATCAGAATATCGTAAAAGGTAGACAAAAACAAAGATGTTCAGCATGTCTCTCAGTACATCATTAACTAATGCCTGAAAAACAGCTGGAGCATTAGCGATGACTACCAAAGGCAGAACCCGGTACTCAAAATGCCTAACGGAATGTGTTAAACGCCGTTTCCACTCGTCCCCCTCCCTGATGCAATCGAGATGGTAAGCATTCAGAAGGTCCAACGTAAATGACCTGGCATAGCCTGCAGAATCTAGATGCTGATCACATAGGGGAAGACGGATAACGATTCTTAACCGTTATGTCATTCAGCCCTCGATAATGGACGCAGGGTGCACAAAATGTCCATCTTCTTAACAAAAAAACCCCGCTCCGGCGGTAGGAGATCCTCCGTTCACTACGGTGCCTTGCGTCAGAGAAACAGAATAAATAATCTGATGGGCCTTAGTCTCTGAGCCAGAGGGAGGAGTATAATTCTTCCCAGGGAGTGGAAACCACGTTGGAGATCAATACTACAATCCCATACGAGCTTGGTGAGGAGGAAGGAGTTGGCTACTGGACCCCGATCCCTTGAAGACCGTGCGCAGATCATGATAGTCCTCCGGCACTCCTGTCAAATCCCGAGGTTCATCTGAGACTGGGGACAGAAGAAACAGGAGGGATAGCAGACATTAAACACTTCACATGACAAGAAGCGTTTCAAGGATAGGATAGAACTTACTAGACCAATTAATAGAAGGATTATGACATACTAGCCAGGGATGACCCAAAACAACAGGTGTAAAAGGTGAACGAAAAATCAAAAAGTTCTGAAATTGTTAGAACTCACTGTGGTTACCAGATACTGTGAGGGTTAAAGGTAGTGTCTCATATCTGATACTGGGGAGATGACTACCATCGCTAAGGCGAACATTGGGTTGGAGAAGGCTACAATATCACTCTCTGAAAGGAGCGGCATGTTTTCCGAGCCCATGCCCGGATAAAACAACCCTCAGCCCCAGAGTCTATCAAGGCACTGCATGAAGCAGGAACCGGTCCAGCGTAGATGGACCGTCATGTTTGTCATTTATTTGATGGAGAGACCCTGAGTAGTAGCGCTCATTCTAGTAGCCCTCCCAGCTTACTGATGAGCTCTGGCCTCTTTCTGGACATGAATTGACAAATGTCCAGAAAAACCGCAATCTCTTCACTCTGCGGTTGGTGATCCTCCGTTCCCTCTCTTTAATCATCATTACCTTCCCACACCTGCCCGATCCAGTCTCCCCCTGATTGGAGTCCCTACTTATTCCTTTGTGTTCCGTTTCTGTCCTGTCGGTTCCACCTTGTTTAGTATTTCACCGTGCTGTGATTGTGTTTCGCCCTGTCCTGTGATGTTTTTGCCTTCATCAGATGCTGCGTGTGAGCAGGTGTCTCTGTCAACTACGGCCTGCGCCTGAGAGACCTGCATCTGTAACCTCTCTGTTATTCCCCTCAGAAAGACTAGCAGCGATGTCTGTTATTCCCTAGAGGACTTGAGTAAACTCTATAGAGTAATCTGTTTTGGATCCTCTTTCACCTTGACATGACAGGAACTGTCCAGGGCCCTAGAAACCTGGCTATCATTCTCCACTTTAAAGTTCAGCAGACAATTGCTCGTGTCTGCCAATCAGCCCTTGCCTCCCAGATAACTGTGCCCCATTCTCGAGCCCTTCCAGTAAGGATTGATATGAGGTAAGCAACCCGACTCTCTCTCTTGAGTTTTATGTGTTACTTTACAAACAAACACAATATCACACTGGGTGAGAACAGACTGGGCACTTGATCCAAGAACTGCAGGTTGCCCGGAGTAACAAGGTGGGTTCAGACACCTGCTCACTGTTTCTGAGGGAAACTCGGCAGACCAGGGCAAGTAGCTGGTGGACACGAGACGAAGACTCTGGAACTGTCCAGAGAGGGCAGGAGCCTGAGCGGCCAGGGACTCTAATCAGGAAAAGGATCGGGAACAGGTGTGGGAAGACTAAATGATTGATTAGGGGAATAGGAACAGCTGGGAGCAGGAGCGGACGATAGAGAGAAGTGTTAGCGAGATCCGTAGTCGCTGGGATAGAAGGGGAAAGAACCTTCTAAGACCAGCAGGTGAATGAGGACCCAAAAGACATGATAATCAATGACAAAACATGACACTTTATTCCAGTAAAACTGGAAAACTCAAGACGAAAACAAAACATGAAAAAACTTAATTCCACTCGTAGTAACGAGGACCAGACTGGAGGGCTTCGACCATTGACTGCAGGTTGCCTCGGGAAGGCACCGACCGTAGCAGACTAAGGCACCTGCTACACGCAGCATCTGAAGGAGACAAGACACGACAGGGCGAGACAAGGACACAGCACAGCGAACATCATACAAGGATCCGACAAGGACAGAAGTGGAAAACAAGGGAGAAATAGGGACTCTAATCAGAGGACAAAATAGGGGACAGGTGTGAAAAGACTAAATGAGAGAGTAGGAGAATGAGGAACAGCTGGGAGCAGGAGCGAACGATAGAGAGGAGAGAGAGGGAGGGAGGAGAGAGGGATAGAAAAAGGGAACGAACCTAATAAGACCAGCAGGGGAAACGAACAGAAGGGAAAGCATAATGACAAGACAATATAAGACAAAACATGACAAGGAGAGCTCCATGTAGCCATGGCTCTATGTAGTGACTGTATCTCCCATCGTCTGTTCTTAATTTGAGGATTGTTAAGAGACCATTGGTGGCATGTCTTGAGGGGTATGATAGGTGTTCGAGCTGTGTACAGTAGTTTAAATGAGACAGCTCAGTGCATTCAGCTTGTCAACACTTCTTATAAAAACAAATAGTGATGTAGTCCATCTCCCCTCCACTTTGAGCCATGAGAGATTTACATGCATATTATTAATGTTAGCTCTCTGTGTACATTTAAGGGCCAGCTGTGCTGCCCTGTTCTGAGACAATTTTTGTGTCACCTGACCACACAAATGAACAGTAGTCCAGGTGCTAGAAAACTATGGCCTGTAGGACCTGCCTTGTTGAAAGTGTTGTTAAGGATGCAGGTCAGTGCTTTATTATGGACAGACTTCTCCCCAACTTAGCTACTGTTGTATCAACATGTTTTGACCATGACAGTTACCAATCCAGGGTTACTCCAAACAATTTAGTCACCTCAACTTAATCAAACTCCACATGATTTATTTGACGATTTAGTTGAGGTTCAGGATTTAGTGAATGATTTGTCCCAAATACAATGTTTTTAGTTTTTAAAATATTTAGGAGTAACTTATTCCTTGCCACCCATTCTGAAACTAACTGCAGCTCTTTGTTAATTGTTGCAGTCATTTCAGTTGCTGTAGTAGCTGATATGTATACTGTTGAGTCATCGACATACATAGACACATAGGCTTTTCTCAAAGCCAGTGGCATGTCATTAGTAAAGATTGAAAAAAATAAGGGGCCTATACAGCTGCCCTGGGGAATTCCGGGTAGCCATTTGGTTAGCTGTTCAGGAATCGTATGGCTTGGGGGTAGAAGCTGTTAAGATGCCTTTTGGACCTAGACTTGGTGCTTGCTGTGCGGTAGCAGAAAGAACCGTCTATGACTAGGGTGGCTGGAGTCCTTGGCAATTTTTAGGACCTTCCTCTGACACCGTCTGGTATAGAGGTCCTGGATGGCAGGAAGCTTGGCCCCAGTGATGTGTTGGGCCGTATGCATTACCCTCTGTAGTGCCTTGTGGTCAGAGGCTGAGCAGTTGCCATACCAGGCGGTGATGCAACCAGCCAGGATGATGTCGATGGTGCAACTGTATAACTTTTGGAGGATCCGAGGACCCATGACAAATCTTTTCAGTCTCCTAAGGGGGAATAGGCATTGTCGTGCCCTCTTCACGAATGTCTTGGTGTGTTTGGACCATGACAGTTCATTGGTGATGTGGACACCAAAGAACTTGAAGCTCTCAATCTGCTCCACTACAGTCCTGTCGATTAGAATGGGGGTGTGCTCGGCCCTCCTTTTCCTGTAGTCCACGATCATCTCCTTTGTCTTGATCATGTTGAGGGAGAGGTTGTTGTTCTTGCACCACACTGCCAGGTCTCTGACCTCCTCCCTATAGGCTGCCTCATCGTTGTCTGTGATCAGGCCTACCTGTTGTGTCGTCGGCAAACTTAATGATGGTGTTGGAGTCGTGTTTGGCCATGCAGTCGTGGGTGACCAGGGAGTACAGGAGGGGACTGAGCACGCACCCCTGAGGGGCACCCATTGTAGAGGATCAGCTTGACTACCCTTAATAACCTGGGGTGGCCCTTCAGGATGTCCAGGATCCAGTTGCAGAGGGAGGTGTTCAGTTGCAGAATCCTTATCTTACTGATGAGCTTTGAAGGCGCTATGGTGTTGAACGCTGAGCTGTAGTCAATGAATAGCATTCTCCCATACACTACCGGTAAAAGGTTTTAGAACACCTACCCATTCAAGGGTTTTTCTTTATTTTTACTAATTTCTACATTGTAGAATAATAGTGAAGCCATCAAAACTATGAAATAACACATATGGAATCATGAAGTAACCAAAAAAGTGTTAAACAAATTAAAGTATATTTTATATTTGAGATTCTTCAAATAGCCATCCTTTGCCTTGATGACAGCTTTGCACATGCTTGGCATTCTCTCAACCAGCTTCACCTGGAATGTTTTTCCAACAGTCTTGAAGGAGTTCCCACATATGCTGAGCTCTTGTTGGCTGATTTTCCTTCACTCTGCAGCCAGACTCATCCCAAACCATCTACCAACGCCCATGGGATAATTTACATTTGCTGAAGCATTATGACAACTCAGCGACACAATGGTAGGGATTACCTGAGCTGGCTTGGGTCATTGATAAGTCATTGTCTCAACACAGCCTTATAATGATGTGAACACATCCAGGAACCCAAAAGATTTGGGTGGACCCCATCCTCTTTATAATATGATCTTTGTTTCCAGAAGGTATTAACATTTTCAATGAATGTTACACCCAAAGAGCTACAATAGTCAGGTAGTCAGTTATGAAGTGCTAAAAGTCTGCTGAAATGTTCAATGGAATTAGGGAGGGCGCAGGGCCAGATATTATGGGGCATTTGTTGGTGTCAAGAAGAGACCCAATCAGTTCTTTAAAATGGAATGTGGCACATTATATTATTTGTGTATTAATTATGATGCCACGATATGTGCCTGTATTCATGTGCGTTATGATCCCATGTACAGTGTTGTAATTTGGATGTAATATCCTAGGCATGTTAGTGCAGTATATTGAGATGTGCAATTTACAAGAGTCAGAATGACACCCTCATTTAAATGACAATTGAAAAGTTAAAATGGGTAAGCTTAGATAACCTATGCATCAACATGTTAATATTTTTTTATAGAATAAGGCATAGTGATTATGGCTCTAGATTACAGGTAACAGCTGTTTCAGGTGTTTTCTCCAGTCTCCAGCCCCCC
>NW_025754681.1:0-8770 GCF_021184085.1 Oncorhynchus gorbuscha | reverse complement strand
TTAAACAGTTTGTAAAATTCCCGAAAATGATGTCATGGCTTTAGAAGCTTCTGATTGTCATGCAGGTGAAAGAGGACCCAAAAGCGACTTAACAGAAACAGAGTTTATTTAAATCCAAACAGGGAATAACAAAGATCCTCTAGTCTGTAGAGGGGAATAACTAGAGAAGCGGCCACAGACTGCAGGTCGCTTCGGGTAGGCGCAGGCCGTAGTTGATAGAGCCACCTGCTCACACGCAGCATCTGATGAAGGCAAAAAACACGACAGGACAGGGCGAAACACAATCACAGCATGGTGAATACAAAACAAGGAACCGACGGGACAGGAACGGATCACAAAGGAATAAATAGGGACTCTAATCAGGGGAAAGGATCGGGAACAGGTGTGGGAAGACTAAATGATGATTAGGGGAATAGGAACAGCTGGGAGCAGGAACGGAACGATAGAGAGAAGAGAGAGCGAGAGAGTGAGAGAGGGAGGGGGAGAGAGAGGGATAGAAGGAGGGAAAGAACCAAATAAGACCAGCAGAGGGAAACGAATAGCATGGGGAGCACAGGGACAAGACATGATAATAAATGACAAACATGACAGTACCCCCCACTCACCGAGCGCCTCCTGGCGCACTCGAGGAGGAATCCTGGCGGCAACGGAGGAAATCATCGATGAGTGAACGGTCCAGCACGTCCCGAGACGGAACCCAACTCCTCTCCTCAGGACCGTAACCCTCCCAATCCACTAGGTATTGGTGACCCCGTCCCCGAGAACGCATGTCCATGATCTTATGTACCTTGTAAATAGGTGCGCTCTCGACAAGGACGGGAGGGGGAGGGAAGACGAACGGGGGTGCGAAGAAAGGGCTTAACACAGGAGACATGGAAGACAGGATGGACGCGACGAAGATGTCGCGGAAGAAGCAGTCGCACAGCGACAGGATTGACGACCTGGGAGACACGGAACGGACCAATGAACCGCGGAGTCAACTTACGAGAAGCTGTCGTAAGAGGAAGGTTGCGAGTGGAAAGCCACACTCTCTGGCCGCAACAATACCTTGGACTCTTAATCCTGCGTTTATTGGCGGCTCTCACCGTCTGTGCCCTGTAACGGCAAAGTGCAGACCTCACCCTCCTCCAGGTGCGCTCACAACGTTGGACAAACGCTTGAGCGGAGGGAACGCTGGACTCGGCAAGCTGGGATGAGAACAGAGGAGGCTGGTAACCCAGACTACTCTGAAACGGAGATAACCCGGTAGCAGACGAAGGAAGCGAATTGTGAGCGTATTCTGCCCAGGGGAGCTGTTCTGCCCAAGACGCAGGGTTTCTGAAAGAAAGGCTGCGTAGTATGCGACCAATCGTCTGATTGGCCCTCTCTGCTTGACCGTTAGACTGGGGATGAAACCCGGAAGAGAGACTGACGGACGCACCAATCAAACGACAGAACTCCCTCCAAAACTGTGACGTGAATTGCGGGCCTCTGTCTGAAACGGCGTCTAACGGGAGGCCATGAATTCTGAATACATTCTCAATAATGATTTGTGCCGTCTCCTTAGCGGAAGGAAGTTTAGCGAGGGGAATGAAATGTGCCGCCTTAGAGAACCTATCGACAACCGTCAGAATCACAGTCTTCCCCGCAGACAAAGGCAGACCGGTAATGAAGTCTAAGGCAATGTGAGACCATGGTCGAGAAGGAATGGGGAGCGGTCTGAGACGACCGGCAGGAGGAGAGTTACCCGACTTAGTCTGCGCGCAGTCCGAACAAGCAGCCACGAAGCGGCGCGTGTCACGCTCCTGAGTCGGCCACCAAAAGCGCTGGCGAATAGACGCAAGAGTGCCTCGAACACCGGGATGACCAGCTAACTTGGCAGAGTGAGCCCACTGAAGAACAGCCAGACGAGTGGAAACAGGAACGAAAAGGAGGTTACTAGGACAAGCGCGCGGCGACGCAGTGTGCGTGAGTGCTTGCTTAACCTGTCTTTCAATTCCCCAGACTGTTAACCCGACAACACGCCCATAAGGAAGAATCCCCTCGGGATCAGTAGAAGCCACAGAAGAACTAAACAGACGGGATAAGGCATCAGGCTTGGTGTTCTTGCTACCCGGACGGTAAGAAATCACAAACTCGAAACGAGCGAAAAACAACGCCCAACGAGCTTGACGGGCATTAAGTCGTTTGGCAGAACGGATGTACTCAAGGTTCTTATGGTCTGTCCAAACGACAAAAGGAACGGTCGCCCCCTCCAACCACTGTCGCCATTCGCCTAGGGCTAAGCGGATGGCGAGCAGTTCACGGTTACCCACATCATAGTTGCGCTCAGATGGCGACAGGCGATGAGAAAAATAAGCGCAAGGATGAACCTTATCGTCAGACTGGAAGCGCTGGGATAGAATGGCTCCCACGCCTACCTCTGAAGCGTCAACCTCGACAATGAATTGTCTAGTGACGTCAGGAGTAACGAGGATAGGAGCGGACGTAAAACGTTCTTTTAGAAGATCAAAAGCTCCCTGGGCGGAACCGGACCACTTAAAACACGTCTTGACAGAAGTAAGAGCTGTGAGAGGGGCAGCAACTTGACCGAAATTACGAATGAAACGCCGATAGAAATTAGCGAAACCTAAAAAGCGCTGCAACTCGACACGTGACCTTGGAACGGGCCAATCACTGACAGCTTGGACCTTAGCGGAATCCATCTGAATGCCTTCAGCGGAAATAACGGAACCGAGAAAAGTAACGGAGGAGACATGAAAAGAGCACTTCTCAGCCTTTACGTAGAGACAATTCTCTAAAAGGCGCTGTAGAACACGTCGAACGTGCTGAACATGAATCTCGAGTGACGGAGAAAAAATCAGGATATCGTCAAGATAGACAAAAACAAAAATGTTCAGCATGTCTCTCAGAACATCATTAACTAATGCCTGAAAAACAGCTGGCGCATTGGCGAGACCGAACGGCAGAACCCGGTACTCAAAATGCCCTAACGGAGTGTTAAACGCCGTTTTCCACTCGTCCCCCTCTCTGATGCGCACGAGATGGTAAGCGTTACGAAGGTCCAACTTAGTAAAGCACCTGGCTCCCTGCAGAATCTCGAAGGCTGATGACATAAGGGGAAGCGGATAACGATTCTTAACCGTTATGTCATTCAGCCCTCGATAATCCACGCAGGGGCGCAGAGTACCGTCCTTCTTCTTAACAAAAAGAACCCCGCCCCGGCCGGAGAAGAAGAAGGCACTATGGTACCGGCGTCAAGAGACACAGACAAATAATCCTCGAGAGCCTTACGTTCGGGAGCCGACAGAGAGTATAGTCTACCTCGGGGAGGGTGGTCCCCGGAAGGGAGATCAATGCTACAATCATCGACCGGTGAGGAGGAAGGGAGTTGGCTCGGGACCGACTGAGAGACCGTGCGCAGATCATGATATTCCTCCGGCCTCTGTCAAATCGCCAGGTTCCTCCTGAGAAGTAGGGACAGAAGAAACGGGAGGGATGGCAGACATTAAACACTTCACATGACAAAGAAACGTTCCAGGATAGGATAGAATTACTAGACCAATTAATAGAAGGATTATGACATACTAGCCAAGGGATGACCCAAAAACAACAGGTGTAAACGGTGAACGGAAAATCAAAAATAGTCTCACTGTGGTTACCAGATACTGTGAGGGGTTAAAGGTAGTATCTCCAAATCTGATACTGGGGAAGATGACTACCATCTAAGGCGAACATGGGCGTAGGCTTATCTAACTCTCTGAAAGGAATGTCATGTTTCCGAACCCATGCTTCGTCCATGAAACAACCTCAGCCCCAGAGTCTATCAAGGCACTACATGTAGCACCCCGAACCGGTCCAGCGTAGGTGGACCGACAAAGTAGTACAGGACCTTGATGGAGAGACTTGAGTAGCTGCGCTCACCTGTAGCCTCCGCTTACAGATGAGCTCTGGCTTTTACTGGACATGAATTAACAAAATGTCCAGCAACTCCGCAATAGAGGCACAGGCGGTTGGTGATCCTCCGTTCCCCTCTCCTTATTCGAGATGCGAATCCCTCCCAGCTGCATGGGCTCAGTCTCAAAGCCAGAGGAGGGAGATGGCTATGGATGCGGAGCAGGGAACACCGTTGATGCGACTCTCTTCCACGAGCCCGGTGACGAAGATCTACCCGTCGTTCTATGCGGATGGCGAGAGCAATCAAAGAGTCCACATCTGAAGGAACCTCCCGGGAGAGAATCTCATCCTTAACCACTGCGTGGAGTCCCTCCAGAAAACGAGCGAGCAGCGCCGGCTCGTTCCACTCACTAGAGGCAGCAAGAGTGCGAAACTCAATGGAATAATCCGTTATGGACCGTTCACCTTGGCATAAGGAAGCCAGGGCCCTAAAGCCTCCCACCAAAAACTGAACGGTCAAAAACCCGAATCATCTCCTCTTTAAAGTTCTGGAATTTGTTAGAGCAATCAGCCCTTGCCTCCCAGATAGCTGTGCCCCATTCTCGAGCCCGGCCAGTAGGGAGTGAAATGACGTAAGCAACCCGAGCTCTCTCTCTAGAGTATGTGTTGGGTTGGAGAGAGAACACAATCTCACACTGCGTGAGAAAGGAGCGGCACTCAGTGGGCTGCCCGGAGTAGCAAGGTGGGTTATTAACCCTAGGTTCTGGAGGCTCGGCAGTCCAGGAAGTAACAGGTGGCACGGAGCGTGACCCTGGAACTGTCCAGAGGTCGGAAACCTGAGCGGCCAGGTTCTCCACGGCATGGCAGCAGCAGACAATTCCTGCTCGTGTCTGCCGAGCATGGCTCCTTGGATCTCGACGGCAGTGTAACGGCGTCTGAAGTCGCTGGGTCCATTCCTTGGTCGGTTCCTTCTGTCATGCCAAGGTGAAAGAGGACCCAAAAGCGACTTAACAGAAACAGAGTTTATTTAAATCCAAACAGGGAATAACAAAGATCCACTCTAGTCTGTAGAGGGAATAACTAGAGAAGCGGCCACAGACTGCAGGTCGCTTCGGGTAGGCGCAGGCCGTAGTTGATAGAGCCACCTGCTCACACGCAGCATCTGATGAAGGCAAAACACGACAGGACAGGGCGAAACACAATCACAGCAGCATGGTGAATACAAAACAAGGAACCGACGGGACAGGAACGGATCACAAAGGAATAAATAGGGACTCTAATCAGGGGAAAGGATCGGGAACAGGTGTGGGAAGATTAAATGATGATTAGGGGAATAGAACAGCTGGGAGCAGAACGGAAACGATAGGAAGAGAGAGAGCGAGAGAGAGTGAGAGAGGGAGAGGGGAGAGAGAGGGATAGAAGGAGGGAAAGAACCAAATAAGACCAGCAGAGGGAAACGAATAGCATGGGGAGCACAGGGACAAGACATGATAATAAATGACAAACATGACACTGATAGGCTAATTGACATCCTTTGAGTCAATTGGAGGTGTACCTGTAGATGTATTTCAAGGCCTACCTTCAAACTCAGTGCCTCTTTGCTTGACTCCATGGGAAAGCAAGAAATCAGGCAAGACCTCAGAAAAAAATGTAGACCTCCACAAGTCTGGTTCCTCCTTGGGAGCAATTTCCAAACGCCTGAAGGTACTCTCGCTCATCTGTAGAAACAATAGTATGCAAGTATAAACACCATGGTATGAGGCAGGCGTCATACCGCTCAGGAAGGAGACGCGTTCTCTCTCCTAGAGATGAACGTACTTTGGGGTCAAAAAGTGCAAATCCATCCCAGAACAACAGCAAAGGACCTTGTGAAGATGCTGGAGGAAACAGGTACAAAATGGTCTATATCCACAGGAAAACGAGTCCTATATCGACATACCCCGAGAGGCCGCTCAGCAAGGAAGAAGCTACTGCTCCAAAACCGCCATAAAAGCCATACTACAGTTTGGGGACAAAGATCCTAGTTTTTGGAGAAATGTCCTCTGGTCTGATGAAACAAAAATCGAACTGTTTGGCCATAATGACCATTGTTATGTTTGGAGGGAAAAGGGGGAGGATTTCAAGCTGAAGAACACCATCATGTTGTGGGGTTGCTTTGCTGCAGGAGGGTCTGGTGCACCACTAGAACACCTGGGAAGGACACTGCAGGGCAAATCGGTTTGCAATGTGAAGTGGTACATATGTGCGACAACCTACTAAATTCATAGTGACAGGATGCACAAGTAAAAAGGAGCATAGACTATTTCCCTGACCGAATCGAACCCGGGCCGCGGCGGTGAGAGCGCCGAATCCTAACCACTAGACCACCAGGGAAGGATAATACAGTGCAAATTGGTTCTCAGTGTGAGCTGGTACATATGTGCGATAACCTTCTATATTCATTGTGACAGGTTGTACAAGTAAAGATGTAGCAAAAGATTAGTTCCCTGACCGGGAATCGAACCCGCCACGGCGGTGAGCGCCGAATCTAAGCACTAGACCACCAGTGAAGGGTACAACATTTCAAATGGGTTCCCAGTGTGAGCTGGTACATATGTGCGATAACCTTCTATATTCATTGTGACAGGTTGCACACGTAAAACATGTAGCAAAAGAGCAGTTCCCTGACCGGAATCGAATCCCTAACCACTAGACCACCAGGGAAGGTACTACAGTGCAATTCGTTTCCCAGTTTGAAATGGTACATATAGTTGAAGTCGTAAGTTTCCATCCACTTAGGCTGAGTCATTAAAACCTGTTTGTCAACCCCTCCACACATTTCTTTGCTAACAAATGATAGTTTTGGTAGTCGGTTAGGACATCTACTTTGTGCATGACACAAGTCATTTTTCCAACAATTGTTTACAGAGGGATTATTTCACTTATAATTCACTGTATCACAAATTCAGTGGGCCAGAAGTTTACATACACTAAGTTGGCTGTGCCTTTAAACAGTTGTAAAATTCCCAAAATGATCTCATGGCTTTGAAGCTTCTGATAGGCTAATTGACATCTTTGAGTCAATTGGAGGTGTACCTGTAGATGTATTTCAAGGCCTACCTTCAAACTCAGTGCCTCTTTTGCTTGACTCCATGGGAAAAGCAAAAGGAAATCAGGCAAGACCTCAGAAAAAAAATGTAGACCTCGACAAGTCTGGTTCCTCTGGGAGCAATTTCCAAACGCCTGAAGGTACCTCGCTTCATCTGTAGAAACAATAGTACGCAAGTATAAACACCATGGTATGACGCAGGCGTCATACCGCTCAGGAAGGAGACAACGTTCTCTCTCCTAGAGATGAACGACTTTGGAGTGAAAGTGCAAATCCATCCCAGAACAACAGCAAAGGACCTTGTGAAGATGCTGGAGGAAACAGGTACAAAATGGTCTATATCCACAGGCAAACGAGTCCTATATCGACATACCCGAGAGGGGCTCAGCAAGGAAGAAGCTACTGCTCCAAAATCGCCATAAAAAAGCAATACTACAGTTTGGGGACAAAGATCTAGTTTTGGAGAAATGTCCTCTGATCTGATGAAACAAAAATTGAACTGTTTGGCCATAATGACCATTGTTATGTTTGGAGGGAAAAGGGGGAGGCTTTCAAGCCGAAGAACACCATCATGTTGTGGGAGTGCTTTGCTGCAGGAGGGTCTGGTGCACCATAGAACACCTGGGAAGGACACTGCAGGGCAAATCGGTTTGCAATTTGAAGTGGTACATATGTGCGACAACCTACTAAATTCATAATGTCAAGTTGCACAAGGAGCATAGACTATTTCCTGACCGGGAATCGAACCCGGCCGCAGCGGTGAGAAGCGCCCGAATCTAACCACTAGACCACCAGGGAAGGATAATACAGTGCAAATTGGTTCTCAGTGTGAGCTGGTACATATGTGCGATAACCTTCTATATTCATTGTGACAGGTTGTACAAGTAAAGATGTAGCAAAAGAGTAGTTCCCTGACCGGGAATCGAACCCGGGCCGCGGCGGTGAGAGCGCCGAATCCTAACCACTAGACCACCAGGGAAGGGTACTACAGTGCAATTCGTTTCCCAGTTTGAAATGGTACATATAGTTGAAGTCGTAAGTTTCCATCCACTTAGGCTGGAGTCATTAAAACCTGTTTGTCAACCCCTCCCCACATTTCTTGCTAACAAACGATCGTTTTGGCAGACGGTTAGGACATCTACTTTGTGCATGACACAAGTCATTTTTCCAACAATTGTTTACATTGGGATTATTTCACTTATAATTCACTGTATCACAAATTCAGTGGGCCAGAAGTTTACATACAATGAGTTGGCTGTGCCTTTAAACAGTTTGTAAAATTCCCGAAAATGATGTCATGGCTTTAGAAGCTTCTGATAGGCTAATTGACATCCTTTGAGTCAATTGGAGGAGTACCTGTAGATGTATTTCAAGGCCTACCTTCAAACTCAGTGCCTCTTTGCTTGACTCCATGGGAAAAGCAAAGGAAATCAGGCAAAACCTCAGAAAAAAATGTAGACCTCCACAAGTCTGGTTCCTCCTTGGGAGCAATTTCCAAACGCCTGAAGGTACCTCGCTCATCTGTAGAAACAATAGTACGCAAGTATAAACACCATGGTATGGCGCAGGCGTCATACCGCTCAGGAAGGAGACGCGTTCTCTCTCCTAGAGATGAACGTACTTTGGGTCGAAAAGTGCAAATCCATCCCAGAACAACAGCAAAGGACCTTGTGAAGATGCTGGAGGAAACAGGTACAAAATGGTCTATATCCACAGGCAAACGAGTCCTATATCGACATACCTCGAGAGCCCGCTCAGAACACCATCATGTTGTGGGGGTGCTTTGCTGCAGGAGGGTCTGGTGCA
>NW_025754680.1:0-8771 GCF_021184085.1 Oncorhynchus gorbuscha | reverse complement strand
TCAAACCTTCTCCAACCTATCTCCTGATTCTGCCTCCTCAACCCTCCTCTCCTCCCTTTCTGCATCCTTTGACTCTCTATGTCCCCTATCTTCCAGGCCGGCTCGGTCCTCCCTCCCCGCTCCATGGCTTGACGACTCAATGCGAGCTCACAGAACAGGGCTCCGGAAGGCCGAGCGGAAATGGAGGAAAACTCGCCTCCTGCGGACCTGGCATCCTTTCCTCCCTCCTCTCTACATTTTCCTCCTCTGTCTCTGCTGCTAAACCACTTTCTACCACTCTAAATTCCAAGCATCTGCCTCTAACCCTAGGAAGCTCTTTGCCACATTCTCCTCCCTCCTGAATCCCTCCTCCCCCTCCCCCTCCTCCCTCTCTGCAGATGACTTCGTCAACCATTTTGAAAAGAAGATCGACGACATCCGATCCTCGTTTGCTAAGTCAAACAACACCGCTGGTTCTGCTCACACTGCCCTACCCCTGGCTCTGACCTCTTTCTCCCCTCTCTCTCCAGATGAAATCTCGCGTCTTGTGATGACCGGCCGCCCAACAACCTGCCCGCTCGACCCTATCCCCTCCTCTCTTCTCCAGACCATTTCCGGAGACCTTCTCCCTTACCTCACCTCGCTCATCAACTTATCCCTGACCGCTGGCTACGTCCCTTCCGTCTTCAAAGAGAGCGAGAGTTGCACCCCCTTCTGAAAAAACCTACACTCGATCCCTCCGATGTCAACAACTACAGACCAGTATCCTTCTTTCTTTTCTCTCCAAAACTCTTGAACGTGCCGTCCTTGGTCAGCTCTCCACGCTATCTCTCTCAGAATGACCTTCTTGATCCAAATCAGTCAGGTTTCAAAGACTAGTCATTCAACTGAGACTGCTCTTCTCTGTATCACGGAGGCGCTCCGCACCGCTAAGCTAACTCTCTCTCCTCTGCTCTCATCCTTCTAGACCTATCGGCTGCCTTCTCGATACTGTGAACCATCAGATCCTCCTCTCCCACCCCTCTCCGAGTTGGGCATCTCCGGTAGCGGCCACGCTTGGATTGCGTCCTACCTGACAGGTCGCTCCTACCAGGTGGCGTGGCGAGAATCTGTCTCCTCACCACGCGCTCTCACCACTGGTGTCCCCAGGGCTCTGTTCTAGGCCCTCTCCTATTCTCGCTATACACCAAGTCACTTGGCTCTGTCATAACCTCACATGGTCTCTCCTATCATTGCTATGCAGACGACACACAATTAATCTTCTCCTTTCCCCCTTCCTGATGACCAGGTGGCGAATCGCATCTCTGCATGTCTGGCAGACATATCAGTGTGGATGACGGATCACCACCTCAAGCTGAACCGGCAAGACGGGCTGCTCTTCCTCCCGGGGAAGGACTGCCCGTTCCATGATCTCGCCATCACGGTTGACAACTCCATTGTGTCCTCCTCCCAGGCGCTAAGAACCTTGGCGTGATCCTGGACAACTGTGTCGTTCTCAACTAACATCAAGGCGGTGGCCCGTTCCTGTGGTTCATGCTCTACAACATCCGCAGAGTACGACCCTGCCTCACACAGGAAGCGGCGCAGGTCCTAATCCAGGCACTTGTCATCTCCCGTCTGGATTACTGCAACTCGCTGTTGGCTGGGCTCCCTGCCTGTGCCATTAAACCCCTACAACTCATCCAGAACGCCGCAGCCCGTCTAGTGTTCAACCTTCCCAAGTTCTCTCCGTCACCGCTCCTCCGCTCTCTCCACTGGCTTCCAGTTGAAGCTCGCATCCGCTACAAGACCATGGTGCTTGCCTCTGCTGTGAGGGAACGGCACCTCAGTACCTCCAGGCTCTGATCAGGCCCTACACCCAAATAAGGGCACTGCGTTCATCCACCTCTGGCCTGCTCGCCTCCCTACCACTGAGGAAGTACAGTTCCCGCTCAGCTCAGTCAAAACTGTTCGCTGCTCTGGCTCCCCAATCCTTCTCACCCCTCCCCCCTTAAAATATTTAGATGCACTATTGTAAAGTGGTTGTTCCACTGGATGTCATAAGGTGAATGCACCAATTTGTAAGTCGCTCTGGATAAGAGCGTCTGCTAAATGACTTAAATGTAATGTAAATGTAATGTATAAATGTCTTAGACGGGAGGTCAGGAGTTCAATCTTTACATATCCACGATAAAGAGCATTAGAAAACATGACATTTTTTTTTTCTCGTTTATAAGCAGGGAAGAAGAATTGAGAGAAAGTCATTACAATGATAATGCTATTCTATGCTATAAGTCAGTCAGTCTTGTCTTTGGCATTCTGATACAGAGATCAACATTTGCTTTTATGTAAAGTTGCTATTCTTGCTTGTATCTGAATCCAAACAGTAACTCCCAGCAGTGATGGTCAACACAGCCACGCTGTGTCCGCCCATGCTCTCTGACCTAACTTCTGACTGTTTTCTAATTGCTTACCATCTTTTAGTTCTGTAGAGGGTACGAGGGAGGAGGTCAGACAAGGACTCTGTGCAGCCAAGTGTGGCCAAGTATGAAAATAGAATGATCAGAGAAAATCCATGACTCCATGGCACCCGATATTTTTTTGCACATACAGATATAGGATCTCAATTTGATCACCCTTTTGCATGAGAACTTTCCTTTTGTGTTGCAGGAAATGTTAAACTTGTAGTGTATTGAGGTTTTAAAAGGCCTCTGAAGTTTGTCATTTCCACTTCATTTATTAAAAATCAACCCCTACAAAATGGCCATTAATTAGAATCCACAGATAATTCACATTTTCTGTTGCAAACTGGCTCAAATTAAGATCCTACATCTGTGGGGAATACTGTTCATTTCAACTAAGACTCAAATATATTTTATCTAAATCAATTTTTTAAAATAAATATGGGGGATTGGAAATGATGCAGACAATTGCATTTATGGACACTACAATCTATCTGCATTATTAAAAAAATAAACACAAAATGTACAGATGAAAATCAACAGGTATCATAAACAATGAGAGACAAAGATCCAACTATCCAACCATCCAAATAATGACATTTCACAAAGGGTGAAATGCCTGAATCACAAATACCAAAGACTATACAGAAAGTTCCAGAGTACTACAGTAGTCGTAACATTATGCAATACAGTTGCATAGTAAAATGTTGCAATTTTAGGTCTCCTAAATGAAGAATACTCTGTAAAGCCTGTGGTTATTGATGACTCACACTGGATTCATAGGACTCAAATAAACCTATCTGTACCATAGCCCAGGAGAATGGGGGTGGCTAGGAACACACTGCACTCCAGGCCACAACTCACCCCTGGATAATCTACACTATCTCTACAGTAGCTATATCCTTCCATGAGTATACACTACTCTACAGTATCCCAGAATAATATGGGGCAGCTATAGCCACACTCCCCACTCCAGGGCCAAAACTACAGTATCTCTACAGTAGCTATATCCTTCCATGAGTATACACTACTCTACAGTATCCCAGAATAATATGGGGCAGCTATAGCCACACTCCCACTCCAGGGCCAAAACTACAGTATCTCTACAGTAGCTATATTCTTCCATCGCCTTTGGCCCCGAGCACTGATGCTATAGCCTGCTAGACACTCATGACTCTATCCGGGCTAATTTATACCCCTGACCCACCTGTCTGAACTCGACCCAGCCGACAATTGAAGCAGAAATGGGGGGGGGTTGGGTGGTGTTTGTTTGTGTATGTGTGTGTGTGTGTGGGTGTGTGTGTGGGTGGGTGGGTGGGTGCGTATATGTGTATGCCTGCATGCTGGAGTGTTTGCTCAGCAGTTTAGCTGGCATATAGTCTGGCTGTATCCTCTAACACAGTGTGTGTACAGAGTGGGGCAGGCCAGAGCCCTTTTCAGTGGATATGACAGGGAGAGAGAGAGATGGCTTTATAATGGGAATTACATCTCATAGTGGCTGTAAGAATGAATGCTTTTGTATGTGTGATAGCCAGTAAAGTGCATGAATATGTCCCAAATGGCACACTATTCCCTACATAGTGCAGTAATGTTGACCAGAGCCCTGTTTACAATAAAGCCAACATGCTGTCTGGCACATTAAACTAACATCCCTTGTAGCTGGCAGTCTGTACCCATGTCATTCATACCTCAGAAGGCCATTCCTGTTGAAGAGCTAATGTACATTACGGTTAAAGTAATAGTCCTATATCCAAACAGTATCTACAGTAGCCTTCAACAGTGGGGAAGGAAGACTATTGGAATGATGCATCATAGTTTGCCTACAAAGTACATCAAAACCATAGACAGGTTGGCAATGAGTGAGTGAGTCAGTGAATGAGAGAGAGCAAGAGATATAGAAAGAGAGAGAGAGAGGAAAAGGGTGAAAGAAACAGAGAGAGAGCGAGCGAGCAGAGAGAGAGCGAGAGCGAAGAAAGAGAGAGAGAGGAAAAGGGTGAAAGAAACAGAGAGAGAGCAAGCGAGAGAGAGAGAGCGAGAGAGAGAGAAAGAGAAAGAGAGCGAGAGAGAGAGCGAGTGAGTGAGAGAGAGGGGAAGAGGGTGAGAGAAAGAGAGAGAAAGAGAGAGTGAGTGAGAAGGAGTGAGCGAGAGAGAGAGAAAGAGTGAGTGAGTGAGTGAGTGAGTGAGTGAGTGAGTGAGTGAGTAAGTGAGTGAGAGCAAGAGATAGAGAAAGAGAGAGAGTGAGCGAGAGAGGGGTAGAGGGTGAGAGATGAGAGAGAAAGAGAGAGAGCGAAAGAGAGAGTGAGCGAGAAAGAGAGAAGAGTCGTTTAGGTGGGGAGCGAGTGGTCGCATCTGCACGCGCTCCAACGGGTAGTATAACTTTTCATTATATTTCATTATATCACAACGGTTTGATTTGTCTTATCTTAGCAATTTCTTCTCAGCTAGCTACATAGCCGTTTTTGTATCAAAGATAATTGCGTAATTATCGTATTTCGCCGTCTAACGTAGTCTTCACTAGCCAGCTAGCTAACGTCCACTGATTAGCTGCACTGAGAAACTTTTACACTCAACTGAACGACTTGATTAGTTTAGTGTTAGCTACCTACATAGCTGTCTTTGCTGTCTTCGTATCATCGTATCATCGTATCCAAGATAATTGTGTTGTTTAGGTTTAGAGTGTGTAGTCTTAGAGTGATTATCTTAATTTACCGAGGTTAGCTAGCCAGCTATTTGTCGTCCTTAACGTAGGTGACTCTGCTAGCCTAGCCAACAGCTAGCCAACGCTAGCCAACGCCTTCTGTATAGAACTCAACTACCCGGTCGCATTCACAGGTTGTATCACATTTTCACTTCATTTCATTACAGTACAACGGTTTGATTTGTTTGATCGCAGCTAGCTACTTAGCTAGCTACATAGCCGTCTTTGTATCAAAGATAATTGTGTAGTCTAGAGCGATTTTCTAGGTTCGCTAGCCATCTATTGTCGTTCTTTTAACGCAACGTAACGTAAACAACACTGCTAGCTAGCCTGCTAGCCCCGAATAGCAACACTGCAGAAACTATTACACTCAACGGAATGACTTGATTAGTGTAGTGTCAACAACGCACCCACTGCCAGCTGGCCTACTTCAGCAGTACTGTATCATTTTAATCATTTTAGTCAATAAGATTCTTGCTACGTAGCTTAACTTTCTGAACATTCGAGACGTGTAGTCCACTTGTCATTCCAATCTCCTTTGCATTAGCGTAGCCTCTTCTGTAGCCTGTCAACTATGTGTCTGTTTATCCCTGTTCTCTCCTCTCTGCACAGACCATACAAACGCTCCTCACCGTGTGGTCAGCGTCCACCCTACTCTGGTGGTCCCAGCGCAGCATTTCACCCACGTGGAGTTCCAGGTCTCCGGTAGCCTCTGGAACTGCCAATCTGCGGTCAACAAGGCAGAGTTCATCTCAGCCTATGCCTCCCTCCAGTCCTCGACTTCTTGGCACTGACGGAAACATGGATCACCACAGACAACACTGCTACTCCTACTGCTCTCTCTTCGTCCGCCCACGTGTTCTCGCACACCCCGAGAGCATCTGGTCAGCGGGTGGTGGCACCGGGATCCTCATCTCTCCCAAGTGGTCATTCTCTTTTCTCCCCTTACCCATCTGTCTATCGCCTCCTTTGAATTCCATGCTGTCACAGTTACTAGCCCTTTCAAGCTTAACATCCTTATCATTTTATCGCCCTCCAGGTTCCCTCGAGAGTTCATCAATGAGCTTGATGCCTTGATAAGCTCCTTTCCTGAGGACTGCTCACCTCTCACAGTTCTGGGCGACTTTAACCTCCCCACGTCTACCTTTGACTCTTTCCTCTCTGCCTCCTTCTTTCCACTCCTCTCCTCTTTTGACCTCTCCCTCTCACCTTCCCCCCTACTCACAAGGCAGGCAATACGCTCGACCTCATCTTTACTAGATGCTGTTCTTCCACTAACCTCATTGCAACTCCCCTCCAAGTCTCCGACCACTGCCTTGTATCCTTTTCCCTCTCGCTCTCATCCAACACCTCCCACACTGCCCCTACTCGGATGGTATCGCGCCGTCCAACCTTCGCTCTCTCTCCCCCGCTACTCTCTCCTCTTCCATCCTATCATCTCTTCCCTCCGCTCAAACCTTCTCCCACCTATCTCCTGATTCTGCCTCCTCAACCCTCCTCTCCTCCCTCTCTGCATCCCTGACTCTCCTATGTCCCCTATCCTCCAGGCCGGCTCAGTCCTCCTCCGCTCAGTAGCTCGATGACTCATTGCGAGCTCACAGAACAGAGCTCGGGCAGCCGAGCGGAAATGGAGAAAACTGCCTCCCTGCGGACCTGGCATCCTTTCACTCCCTCCTCTCTACATTTTCCTCCTCTGTCTCTGCTGCTAAAGCCACTTTCTACCACGCTAAATTCCAAGCATCTGCCTCTAACCCTAGGAAGCTCTTTGCCACCTTCTCCTCCCTCCTGAATCCTCCGCCCCTCCCCCTCCTCCCTCTCTGCAGATGACTTCGTCAACCATTTTGAAAAGAAGGTCGACGACATCCGATCCTCGTTTGCTAAGTCAAAGCGACACCGCTGGTTCTGCTCACACTGCCCTACCCTGTGCTCTGACCTCTTTCTCCCCTCTCTCTCCAGATGAAATCTCGCGTCTTGTGACGGCCGGCCGCCCAACAACCTGCCCGCTTGACCCTATCCCCTCCTCTCTTCTCCAGACCATTTCCGGAGACCTTCTCCCTTACCTCACCTCGCTCATCAACTCATCCCTGACCGTTGGCTACGTCCCTTCCGTCTTCAAGAGAGCGAGAGTTGCACCCCTTCTGAAAAAACCTACACTCGATCCCTCCGATGTCAACAATTACAGACCAGTATCCCTTCTTTCTTTTCTCTCCAAAACTCTTGAACGTGCCGTCCTTGGCCAGCTCTCCCGCTATCTCTCTCTGAATGACCTTCTTGATCCAAATCAGTCAGGTTTCAAGACTAGTCATTCAACTGAGACTGCTCTCCTCTGTATCACGGAGGCGCTCCGCACTGCTAAAGCTAACTCTCTCTCCTCTGCTCTCATCCTTCTAGATCTATCGGCTGCCTTCGATACTGTGAACCATCAGATCCTCCTCTCCACCCTCTCCGAGTTGGGCATCTCCGGCGCGGCCCACGCTTAGATTGCGTCCTACCTGACAGGTCGCTCCTACCAGGTGGCGTGGCGAGAATCTGTCTCCTCACCACGCGCTCTACCACTGGTGTCCCCCAGGGCTCTGTTCTTGGCCCTCTCCTATTCTCGCTATACACCAAGTCACTTGGCTCTGTCATAACCTCACATGGTCTCTCTTATCATTGCT
The DNA here is from genome assembly GCF_021184085.1 of Oncorhynchus gorbuscha. Lineage (NCBI taxonomy): Eukaryota > Metazoa > Chordata > Actinopteri > Salmoniformes > Salmonidae > Oncorhynchus > Oncorhynchus gorbuscha. Next base: position 996 of record NW_025754680.1, on the reverse strand, counting down.
ATGCAGACGACACACAATTAATCTTCTCCTTTCCCCCTTCTGATGACCAGGTGGCGAATCGCATCTCTGCATGTCTGGCAGACATATCAGTGTGGATGACGGATCACCACCTCAAGCTGAACCTCGGCAAGACGGAGCTGCTCTTCCTCCCGGGGAAGGACTGCCCGTTCCATGATCTCGCCATCACGGTCGACAACTCCATTGTGTCCTCCTCCCAGAGCGCCAAGAACCTTGGCGTGATCCTGGACAACACCCTGTCGTTCTCAACTAACATCAAGGCGGTGGCCCGTTCCTGTAGGTTCATGCTCTACAACATCCGCAGAGTACGACCCTGCCTCACACAGGAAGCGGCGCAGGTCCTAATCCAGGCACTTGTCATCTCCCGTCTGGATTACTGCAACTCGCTGTTGGCTGGGCTCCCTGCCTGTGCCATTAAACCCCTTCAACTCATCCAGAACGCCGCAGCCCGTCTGGTGTTCAACCTTCCCAAGTTCTCTCCACGTCACCCCGCTCCTCCGTTCTCTCCACTGGCTTCCAGTTGAAGCTCGCATCCGCTACAAGACCATGGTGCTTGCCTACGGAGCTGTGAGGGGAACGGCACCTCAGTACCTCCAGGCTCTGATCAGGCCCTACACCCAAACAAGGGCACTGCGTTCATCCACCTCTGGCCTGCTCGCCTCCCTACCACTGAGGAAGTACAGCTCCCGCTCAGCCCAGTCAAAACTGTTCGCTGCCCTGGCCCCCAATGGTGGAACAAACTCCCTCACGACGCCAGGACAGCGGAGTCAATCACCACCTTCCGGAGACACCTGAAACCCCACCTCTTTAAGGAATACCTAGGATAGGTTAAGTAATCCCTCTCACCCCACCCCCCTAAGTTTTAGATGCACTATTGTTAAGTGACTGTCCCACTGGATGTCATAAGGTGAATGCACCAATTTGTAAGTCGCTCTGGATAAGAGCGTCTGCTAAATGACTTAAATGTAAATGTAAATG
>NW_025754679.1:0-8775 GCF_021184085.1 Oncorhynchus gorbuscha | reverse complement strand
GGGAAAAAGCTGGGGAATAAGCTCAGCTCACCATCATATAAGCCCTGTAGCCTACTCTCCAGGAAGCCAGTGAAGTGTGAGGAACTCAGGAATGATATGCTTATATTTCTGGTTACAGTCAGGCTATTCCAGTGTACACACACTGGTTCATTGAGACTCTTTATGAATGCATTGTAGCAGCTTGATGGCGTGGGACTCGCGGTTCTCCAATATCGATGTTAAGCATGCCAAGAGAATTCAGCTTGGATACTGTCAAATGGGCTTACTAATTTTAACCCATTGATCTTGGTTATTGTTGTGTTGTGTTCATCACTGATTGTCTAGTATAGCATCCACGATTCGTATTATTGATTGGACACTATTTTGTTTATGTTTTTTATTGGAAATTACTAGGTGATTTGGTGGTCCTATTTCCGTTGTATTTTTGAGATGCTACTCGTTGAGATAAATGTTAGCTTCAATTGAGAACAAGTTTTTTTTACATAACATTTGGTGAACGAGGATAACTGAAAGTAGTTCTACAATATCTCAATATCTTCACTCGGGCGAACCAACAATCCTATGGGACAGATTGAAGTTGTCATTTGAGATGTACATGCTAGCTACTGTACTGGATGTGGTCTGCCCTGAGAGGAAAAGGGACCTTCTTCTCCACTGTCTCGGCGCAGAGGGCCTGCGCATCTTCCAAACACTCTGGGAAGCGCACACAAATGATGCAACTGTTAAACTTTTAGATGGAGATTTTGCAAAGAAACTTCTGAAGAAGCTGCATTTTTGGCAGCATGCACAGCACGTGGGTGAGTCAGTGACACAGCACATCAATGATCTTAAAGGGCTGGCGCAGTCATGTCAGTTTGGTTATCTCAGAGATGAAATGATCAGAGACCAGTTAATTGAAAGAATCTCAAGCTCACTCATGTGGAAGAGGCTTCTTCTTGAAGATGATCGGACTTTAGTAAAAATCTGTAGCCATAGTTTCCCCAAGTGGAATCCGGTGGCTCACTGTGCAACTAAGATCTCTGGAGGCATAGACACATGCTTCCAGTGCTGTTCAAGCTGTGCAGCAGTCTCAGTGCTCAGACTGCAGCTGTCACTCAGACGGTGGTGAGAGTGCCTCAGTGCAGTTGAGCGAGGCAGGTGCCAACTGTGGTTCCTGTGGACACAATTCATGTGTCCCTGACTGCCTCGCTCATGGACAGACATGTAGATAATGTCAGAAAACAAACCATTTTGCAAAGTGGTGTAGGTCAGCTCAAGCCCAGGCACCCGTGCACCAACACTCACGCCCCATAGACACCCCCTGCTGTCATCACACTGTTGGCTCAAACCCAGCTGGGTTTCCACCTGTGCTGTATACCTAGGTGACTCCTGAATTCCTCTCATGCTAGACACAGGAGCGAAGGGGCCGCTCCTCCAACATGGCTACCCACGAGCAGTTCTTGTCCCACCTGCTCCTCCAGCCACCCAGCCTTAGCCTGTATGGATATGGACTCAATGAATGATGTCGTTGGCTTTATACACTCACCTGAGCAGTATGCCAACAAGTCCCTCACTCAGTTCCCCTTCCACATCCTGCTGGGCACTAATATCTTAGGTCTAGACCTGCTCAATAATCTGCACGCCACCTCCCCATGGCAGAGCAATGGCCCACTTTTCAATGGAGACGGTGCCCTGACAGCATTCACACATAACCCCCTCCTCGACCATACGGTGACTCCAGTCATTCAACCTCTATGCCGTATTCCACTGGCTTTTCGCAAAAGGAAGTCACTAAGGATCTACAGAAACAACTGGAGGATGGATTCATCGAGCCGGTGGACACCTCCCCATGGGTGTCCGACTTGGTCATCACTAAATTGAGGGATTGTTGAGTCTGGAGAGCTGCTTGGTCTGCTTGGGTCTGAGAAGCGGCCAACAAGGCGTCATACTGATTGGTAACCACTTCCGACCATGGAGGGACAGACCACTCACTTCAACAGATCGGCGGTCTTCACAAAGCTGCACCTTCGCAAGGGCTACCTCAAGTTCCGTACCCCCTAAGTAGGAACCTGACAGCCTTCGTCACTTATATCAGGTGTTCCACTACACAAGGATGCCTTTTGGTTTCAGTTCGGCCCAGTGCTGTTTCCAGAAGATAATATCCACCATCCTTGCTGGGGTGGCTGGAGTGGCTGTCTGACGAACGTCTGCAAGCAGCCTTCACAGCGCTCAGTCAACACAACCTCACTGTTCTGTTCTCCGTCCTAGAGATCGACTTTGTAGGGTTCCGCGTGTCAGCCCGAGGAGCTCTCGCCACTGCAGTCAAATGTGGAAACCATCCATGTCCCAGAACCTACAATTCCTCTCTCGTCAGCTGTTGAAGAAGGATGTGTACTGGGCCTGGACACCCAACTGTTGACACTGCTGACCACTTCACCTGTCTTGGCCCACATTAGCCTCCACCAGCCCAACTGGGTCACCTGTGATGCATCAGCTACAGCAGTGGGAGCCGTCCTCTCAGCTTTAGGATGATGTTGAGAAGCCAGTGGCTTTCCTGTCTCACGCATTGAGCCCTACCGAACAGAAGTACTCTGTTGGAGAGAGGGGGAGGCGCTAGCATGCATCTGGGCCTGCGAGTGGTGGCACATTTACCTCTACGGACGTTCTTTTTATGCCCTGCGGCGCCAACCAACAACCAGACAAGCCTTGATGTCTACCTTCGGGTCGGGTCCCAAGTTCCTCTGCATGTACCGCTGGTCAGACCGCCTCCAGCAGTATAATTTTAAGTTGCAGTTTACGCCGGGAGCAATGTGGTGGCTGACCTCCTTTGCGCTAAGTTCCCACAGCCTCCACCTATGCCTGGGTTGACTCGAGGAGGACATCATCCAGCTCCTACACACTCACCTCTCCAAGACACCAGTGTCGATCAAGGGAGCTGACCCAGGAAAAATCAGCCGACGACCCCATCTTCACGACCTTGTGGAATACGTAGCCAATGTCTGGCTGGCACAGCTCCGTCGGAACTCCAACCATATGCCAGGTTTTAACATGACTGTCATGTTGGATGACACATGCCTGGCTCGTGGAAACTGCACCATCATACCAAGCAGCCAAAGAGGATGATTGTTGGCCATGACTCATGGGGGCCACCTTGGCATTGTGAAGCGGAGGCAGTGTTGTCGGGACCTGTTGTGGTGGCTGGTCATAGATCATGATATCAAAGGGCTAGTACGTGACTGTGCTCCATGTCTTGTCAGTGGAAAAACAGGCCCACCACTGCAGCCACTAGCCTGGCCCTCCAGTCCATGGGAACATATCTATGAACATTTTGCAGTGAACTCTACAATGTGCCACATCACCAACGCTTCTTAGTGGTTGCGTACAATCAAACCTGAAAATGGACTGAGCTCACCTAGCTCAGGATCGCTCCTTCACTGAGTCCTTTGTCGCAAACTCTGCTCCCCATTCTGTTCGTTTCCCTCTGCTGGTCTTATTGGGTTCTTTCCCTCTTTCTATCCCTCTCTCTCCCCCTCCCCTCTCACTCTCTCGCTCTCTCTTCTCTCTATCGTTCCGTTCCTGCTCCCAGCTGTTCCTATTCCCTAATCATCATTTAGTCTTCCCACACCTGTTCCCGATCCTTTCCCCTGATTAGAGTCCCTATTTATTCCTTTGTGTTCCGTTCCTGTCCCGTCGGTTCCTTGTTTAGTATTCACCATGCTGTGATTGCGTTTCGCCCTGTCCTGTCGTGTTTTGCTGTGATTGTGTATCGCCCTGTCCTGTCGTGTTTTTGCCTTCATCAGATGCTGCGTGTGAGCAGGTGTCTCTGTCTACTACGGCCTGCGCCTACCCGAAGCGACCTGCAGTCTGTGGCCGCTTCTCCAGTTATTCCCCTCTACAGACTAGAGGATTTCTGTTATTCCCTGTTTGGACTTAAATAAACTCTGTTTCTGTTAAGTCGCTTTTTGGGTCCTCTTTCACCTGCATGACAGAAGGAACCGACCAAGGAATGGACCCAGCGACTTCAGACGCTCGTTACACTGCCGTCGAGATCAAGGAGCCATGCTCGGCAGACACGAGCAGGAATTGTCTGCTGCTCGCCATGCCGTGGAGAACCTGGCCGCTCAGGTTTCCGACCTCTCTGGACAGTTCCAGAGTCTCGTCTCGTGCCACCTGTTACTTCCTGGCCTGCCGAGCCTCCAGAACCTAGGGTTAATAACCCACCTTGCTACTCCGGGCAGCCCACTGAGTGCCGCTCCTTTCTCACGCAGTGTGAGATTGTGTTCTCTCTCCAACCCAACACATACTCTAGAGAGAGAGCTCGGGTTGCTACGTCATTTCACTCCTTACTGGCCGGGCTCGAGAATGGGGCACAGCTATCTGGGAGGCAAGGGCTGATTGCTCTAACAAATTCCAGAACTTTAAAGAGGAGATGATTCGGGTTTTGACCGTTCAGTTTTTGGTGGGGAGGCTTCTAGGGCCCTGGCTTCCTTATGCCAAGGTGAACGGTCCATAACGGATTATTCTATTGAGTTTCGCACTCTTGCTGCCTCTAGTGAGTGGAACGAGCCGGCGCTGCTCGCTCGTTTTCTGGAGGGACTCCACGCAGTGGTTAAGGATGAATTCTCTCCCGGGAGGTTCCTTCAGATGTGGACTCTTTGATTGCTCTCGCCATCCGCATAGAGCGACGGGTAGATCTTCGTCACCGGGCTCGTGGAAGAGAGCTCGCATCAACGGTGTTTCCCTGCTCCGCATCGCAACCATCTCCCTCCTCTGGCTTTGAGACTGAGCCCATGCAGCTGGGAGGGATTCGCATCTCGAATAAGGAGAGGAACGGAGGATCACCAACCGCCTGTGCCTCTATTGCGGAGTTGCTGGACATTTTGTTAATTCATGTCCAGTAAAAGCCAGAAACTCATCTGTAGCGGAGGGCTACAGGTGACGCAACTACTCAAGTCTCTCCATCAAAGTCCTGTACTACTTTGTCGGTCCACCTACGCTGGACCGGTTCGGGTTCTACATGTAGTGCCTTGATAGACTCTGGGGCTGAGGGTTGTTTCATGGACGAAGCATGGGTTCGGAAACATGACATTCCTTTCAGAGAGTTAGAGAAGCCTACGCCCATGTTCGCCTTAGATGGTAGTCATCTTCCCAGTATCAGATTTGAGACACTACCTTTAACCCTCACAGTATCTGGTAACCACAGTGAGACTATTTCTTTTTTGATTTTCCGTTCACCGTTTACACCTGTTGTTTTGGGTCATCCCTGGCTAGTATGTCATAATCCTTCTATTAATTGGTCTAGTAATTCTATCCTATCCTGGAACGTTTCTTGTCATGTGAAGTGTTTAATGTCTGCCATCCCTCCCGTTTCTTCTGTCCCTACTTCTCAGGAGGAACCTGGCGATTTGACAGGAGTGCCGGAGGAATATCATGATCTGCGCACGGTCTTCAGTCGGTCCCGAGCCAACTCCCTTCCTCCTCACCGGTCGTATGATTGTAGTATTGATCTCCTTCCGGGGACCACTCCTCCTCGAGGTAGACTATACTCTCTGTCGGCTCCCGAACGTAAGGCTCTCGAGGATTATTTGTCTGTGTCTCTTGGCGCCGGTACCATAGTGCCTTCTTCTTCTCCGGCCGGGGCGGGGTTCTTTTTGTTAAGAAGAAGGACGGTACTCTGCGCCCCTGCGTGGATTATCGAGGCTGAATGACATAACGGTTAAGAATCGTTATCCGCTTCCCCTTATGTCATCAGCCTTCGAGATTCTGCAGGGAGCCAGGTGCTTTACTAAGTTGGACCTTCGTAACGCTTACCATCTCGTGCGCATCAGAGAGGGGACGAGTGGAAAACGGCGTTTAACACTCCGTTAGGGCATTTTGAGTACCGGGTTCTGCCGTTCGGTCTCGCCAATGCGCCAGCTGTTTTTCAGGCATTAGTTAATGATGTTCTGAGAGACATGCTGAACATTTTTGTTTTTGTCTATCTTGACGATATCCTGATTTTTCTCCGTCACTCGAGATTCATGTTCAGCACGTTCGACGTGTTCTACAGCGCCTTTTAGAGAATTGTCTCTACGTAAAGGCTGAGAAGTGCTCTTTTCATGTCTCCTCCGTTACTTTTCTCGGTTCCGTTATTTCCGCTGAAGGCATTCAGATGGATTCCGCTAAGGTCCAAGCTGTCAGTGATTGGCCCGTTCCAAGGTCACGTGTCGAGTTGCAGCGCTTTTTAGGTTTCGCTAATTTCTATCGGCGTTTCATTCGTAATTTCGGTCAAGTTGCTGCCCCTCTCACAGCTCTTACTTCTGTCAAGACGTGTTTTAAGTGGTCCGGTTCCGCCCAGGGAGCTTTTGATCTTCTAAAAGAACGTTTTACGTCCGCTCCTATCCTCGTTACTCCTGACGTCACTAGACAATTCATTGTCGAGGTTGGCCTTCAGAGGTAGGCGTGGGAGCCATTCTATCCCAGCGCTTCCAGTCTGACGATAAGGTTCATCCTTGCGCTTATTTTTCTCATCGCCTGTCGCCATCTGAGCGCAACTATGATGTGGGTAACCGTGAACTGCTCGCCATCCGCTTAGCCCTAGGCGAATGGCGACAGTGGTTGGAGGGCGACCGTTCCTTTTGTCGTTTGGACAGACCATAAGAACCTTGAGTACATCCGTTCTGCCAAACGACTTAATGCCCGTCAAGCTCGTTGGGCGTTGTTTTTCGCTCGTTTCGAGTTTGTGATTTCTTACCGTCCGGGTAGCAAGAACACCAAGCCTGATGCCTTATCCCGTCTGTTTAGTTCTTCTGTGGCTTCTACTGATCCCGAGGGGATTCTTCCTTATGGGCGTGTTGTCGGGTTAACAGTCTGGGGAATTGAAAGACAGGTTAAGCAAGCACTCACGCACACTGCGTCGCCGCGCTTGTCCTAGTAACCTCCTTTTTCGTTCCTGTTTCCACTCGTCTGGCTGTTCTTCAGTGGGCTCACTCTGCCAAGTTAGCTGGTCATCCCGGTGTTCGAGGCACTCTTGCGTCTATTCGCCAGCGCTTTTGGTGGCCGACTCAGGAGCGTGACACGCGCCGTTTCGTGGCTGCTTGTTCGGACTGCGCGCAGACTAAGTCGGGTAACTCTCCTCCTGCCGGTCGTCTCAGACCGCTCCCCATTCCTTCTCGACCATGGTCTCACATTGCCTTAGACTTCATTACCGGTCTGCCTTTGTCTGCGGGAAGACTGTGATTCTGACGGTTGTCGATAGGTTCTCTAAGGCGGCACATTTCATTCCCCTCGCTAAACTTCCTTCCGCTAAGGAGACGGCACAAATCATTATTGAGAATGTATTCAGAATTCATGGCCTCCCGTTAGACGCCGTTTCAGACAGAGGCCCGCAATTCACGTCACAGTTTTGGAGGAGTTCTGTCGTTTGATTGGTGCGTCCGTCAGTCTCTCTTCCGGGTTTCATCCCCAGTCTAACGGTCAAGCAGAGAGGGCCAATCAGACGATTGGTCGCATACTACGCAGCCTTTCTTTCAGAAACCCTGCGTCTTGGGCAGAACAGCTCCCTGGGCAGAATACGCTCACAATTCGCTTCCTTCGTCTGCTACCGGGTTATCTCCGTTTCAGAGTAGTCTGGGTTACCAGCCTCCTCTGTTCTCATCCCAGCTTGCCGAGTCCAGCGTTCCCTCCGCTCAAGCGTTTGTCCAACGTTGTGAGCGCACCTGGAGGAGGGTGAGGTCTGCACTTTGCCGTTACAGGGCACAGACGGTGAGAGCCGCCAATAAACGCAGGATTAAGAGTCAAGGTATTGTTGCGGCCAGAGAGTGTGGCTTTCCACTCGCAACCTTCCTCTTACGACAGCTTCTCGTAAGTTGACTCCCGCGGTTCATTGGTCCGTTCCGTGTCTCCCAGGTCGTCAATCCTGTCGCTGTGCGACTACTTCTTCCGCGACATCTTCGTCGCGTCCATCCTGTCTTCCATGTCTCCTGTGTTAAGCCCTTTCTTCGCACCCCCGTTCGTCTTCCCTCCCCCTCCCGTCCTTGTCGAGCGCACCTATTTACAAGGTACATAAGATCATGGACATGCGTTCTCGGGGACGGGGTCACCAATGCTTAGTGGATTGGGAGGGTTACGGTCCTGAGGAGAGGAGTTGGGTTCCGTCTCGGGACGTGCTGGACCGTTCACTCATCGATGATTTCCTCCGTTGCCGCCAGGATTCCTCCTCGAGTGCGCCAGGAGCGCTCGGTGAGTGGGGGGTACTGTCATGTTTGTCATTTATTATCATGTCTTGTCCCTGTGCTCCCCATTCTGTTCGTTTCCCTCTGCTGGTCTTATTGGGTTCTTTCCCTCTTTCTATCCCTCTCTCTCCCCCTCCCCCTCTCACTCTCTCGCTCTCTCTTCTCTCTATCGTTCCGTTCCTGCTCCCAGCTGTTCCTATTCCCCTAATCATCATTTAGTCTTCCCACACCTGTTCCCGATCCTTTCCCCTGATTAGAGTCCCTATTTATTCCTTTGTGTTCCGTTCCTGTCCCGTCGGTTCCTTGTTTAGTATTCACCATGCTGTGATTGCGTTTCGCCCTGTCCTGTCGTGTTTTTGCTGTGATTGTGTATCGCCCTGTCCTGTCGTGTTTTTGCCTTCATCAGATGCTGCGTGTGAGCAGGTGTCTCTGTCTACTACGGCCTGCGCCTACCCGAAGCGACCTGCAGTCTGTGGCCGCTTCTCCAGTTATTCCCCTCTACAGACTAGAGGATTTCTGTTATTCCCTGTTTGGACTTAAATAAACTCTGTTTCTGTTAAGTCGCTTTTGAGTCCTCTTTCAC
>NW_025754678.1:0-8775 GCF_021184085.1 Oncorhynchus gorbuscha | reverse complement strand
AATATATAATATAATATAATAATAATATATGCCATCTAGCAGACGCTTTTATCCAGCGCGACTTTACAGCGCAAGAAGTGCATACATTCTACGCATGGGTGGTCCCGGGATCGAACCTCACTACTCCTGGCGTTACAAACGCCATGCTCTACCAAACTGAGCTACACGGGACCAGAAGTCATCATAATGCCTCAGTAAATGTACATTATACCAGTGGCGTTATGGCATGACACAATGTAAGCAACCTATTTTATGTTTATGTTTTTCATCCCTTTGCTGAACCATATAAACATTCGCAGGGTGTGAAGAAGCCTTCAACAACAGGTTGACCCCTCCTTTGGAGCGATAACCTCAACCAAACGTTTTCTGTAGTTGCAGATCAGACTCACACGCTGCACAATGGTCAGGAGGAATTTGAGTAATTCTCTTTGCAAAACCGTTTCAGTTCAGCAATATTTTTGGGATGTCTGGTGTGAACTGCTCTCTTGAGATCATACCACAGCATCTCAATCGGGTCAGGACTCTGACTGGGCCAGCAATGTTTTTTTTTTGGACTGCAATGGCTTCTTCCATGGTGTCCTCCCATGAACACCATTGTTGTACGTATCGTAGACTCGTCAAAATATATTTATAGACAATTTTCTTACCGTGGACTGATTAACATCAGGCTTGTAGAGATACTTTTGTTACCCTTTCCAGCTTTATGCAAATGTTGGCACTACTACTTTTACTCCTCCTCCCACTACTACTACCCCTCCTCCTATTACTCCTCCCACTTACTACTGCCTCCTCCTATTACTCCTCCCACTACTACTACCCCTCCTCCTATTACTCCTCCCACTACTACTACCCTCCTCCTATTACTCCTCCCACTACTACTACCCCTCCTCCTATTACTCCTCCCACTACTACTACCCTCCTATTACTCCTCCCACTACTACTACCCCCCTCCTCCTATTACTCCTCCCACTACTACTACCCCTCCTCCTATTACTCCTCCCACTACTACTACCCTCCTCCTATTACTCCTCCCACTACTACTACCCCTCCTCCTATTACTCCTCCCACTACTACTACCCTCCTCCTATTACTCCTCCCACTACTACTACCCCTCCTCCTATTACTCCTCCCACTACTACTACCCTCCTCCTATTACTCCTCCCCCAAAACTACGACTAAAAAGGTTGAATAATGAAACAAAATGATGTAATCCAAACAGTTGGAATGGTCAGTGGGTCCTTAAAGAACAATTGTCAGATCAGATGTTGTTTTGGGATCTCATTAAGGATGCTATAACAACTTTATCTCTCAATGTGTGTATATTCCCGTGTTGTCAGGTTTACATCCAACCGCTGTGGAACTTATAGGATTAAATATGAAACTATTTAGATGAGAAGACGAAATGTGATCTTGGCTTCTCTAAATGAGAATGTTTTTTCAGGTAAAGTTTATCCAGTCAGTAACCCCGTCCACATGAGCACAGACACAATGCCAAACGTAATGAAATGCCATTTTTTTCCCCAGTGTTTAAAAAGACTCCGCTGAAGAACTCTCTAGAGACCAGTTATGTTATCTCTCTCGGAGACCAGTTATGTTATCTCTCTCGAGACCAGTTATGTGTTATCTCTCTAGAGACCAGTTATGTTATCTCTCTAGAGACCAGTTATGTGTATCTCTCTCGAGACCAGTTATGTGTATCTCTCTCGAGACCAGTTGTGTGTTCTCTCTCGAGACCAGTTGTGTGTTCTCTCTCGAGACCAGTTGTGTGTTCTCTCTCGAGACCAGTTGTGTGTTCTCTCTCGAGACCAGTTGTGTGTTCTCTCTCGAGACCAGTTGTGTGTTCTCTCTCGAGACCAGTTGTGTGTTCTCTCTCGAGACCAGTTGTGTGTTCTCTCTCGAGACCAGTTGTGTGTTCTCTCTCGAGACCAGTTGTGTGTTCTCTCTCGAGACCAGTTATCTCTCTCTAGAGACCAGTTATGTGTTCTCTCTCTCGAGACTAGTTCTCTCTCTCTAGAGACCAGTTATGTGTTCTCTCTCTAGAGACCAGTTATGTGTTCTCTCTCTCGAGACCAGTTCTCTCTCTCTCGAGACCAGTTATGTGTTCTCTCTCTCGAGACCAGTTCTCTCTCTCTAGAGACCAGTTATGTGTTATCTCTCTCTCTCGAGACCAGTTATGTGTTCTCTCTCTCGAGACCAGTTCTCTCTCTCTAGAGACCAGTTATGTGTTATCTCTCTCTCGAGACCAGTTATGTGTTCTCTCTCTCGAGACCAGTTCTCTCTCTCTAGAGACTAGTTATGGTGTTATCTCTCTCTCGAGGACTAGTTATGTGTTCTCTCTCTCGAGACCAGTTCTCTCTCTCTAGAACAGTTAAGTGTTCTCTCTGAGACTCAGTTCTCTCTCTAGAGACCAGTTATGTGTTCTCTCTCTAGAGACCAGTTATGTTCTCTCTTCGAGACCAGTTCTCTCTCTAGAGACCAGTTATGTTATCTCCTCTCTCGAGACCAGTTATGTGTTCTCTCCGAGACCAGTTCTCTCTCTCTAGAGATTCAGTTATGTGTTCTCTCTCCTCGAGACTCAGTTCTCTTCCTCTAGAGACCAGTTATGTGTTATCTCTCTCTCTCGAGATTCAGTTATGTGTTCTCTCTCGAGACCAGTTCTCTCTCTAGAGACCAGTTATGTGTTATTCCTCTCTCTCGAGACTAGTTATGTGTTCTCTCTCGAGACCAGGTTATGTGTTCTCTCTCTTCTAGATTCTCTGTGTTCTCTCTCTAGAGACCAGTTATGTGTTCTCTCTCTCACGAGACCAGTTCTCTCTCTCTAGAGACCAGTTATGTGTTCTCTCTAGAGACCAGTTATGTGTTCTCTCTCGAGACCAGTTATGTGTTCTCTCTCTCGAGACCAGTTCTCTCTCTCTAGAGACCAGTTATGTGTTCTCTCTCTCTCTCGAGACCAGTTATGTGTTCTCTCTCTCGAGACCAGTTCTCTCTCTCTCGAGACCAGTTCTCTCTCTCTAGAGACCAGTTATGTGTTCTCTCTCTCGAGACCAGTTCTCTCTCTCTCAAGACCAGTTCTCTCTCTCTAGAGACCAGTTATGTGTTATCTCTCTCTCTAGAGACCAGTTATGTGTTCTCTCTCTCGAGACCAGTTCTCTCTCTCTAGAGACCAGTTATGTGTTATCTCTCTCTCTAGAGACCAGTTATGTGTTATCTCTCTCTCTCTCTCTCTCTCGAGACCAGTTCTCTCTCTAGAGACCAGTTATGTGTTATCTCTCTCTATCGAGACCAGTTCTCTCTCTCTCGAGACCAGTTCTCTCTCTCGAGACCAGTTCTCTCTCTCTAGAGACCAGTTATCTCTCTCTCTCTCTCTAGAGACCAGTTATCTCTCTCTCTCTCTCTCTCTAGAGACCAGTTATGTGTTATCTCTCTCTCTAGAGACCAGTTATGTGTTATCTCTCTCTCTAGAGACCAGTTATGTGTTATCTCTCTCTCTAGAGACCAGTTATGTGTTCTCTCTCTAGAGACCAGTTATGTGTTCTCTCTCTAGAGACCAGTTATGTGTTATCTCTCTCTCTAGAGACCAGTTCTCTCTCTCTCGAGACCAGTTATGTTATCTCTCTAGAGACCAGTTATGTGTTATCTCTCTCTCTAGAGACCAGTTATGTGTTATCTCTCTAGAGACCAGTTATGTGTTATCTCTCTAGAGACCAGTTATGTGTTATCTCTCTCTCTCTAGAGACCAGTTATGTGTTATCTCTCTCTCTAGAGACCAGTTCTCTCTCTCTCGAGACCAGTTATGTTATCTCTCTAGAGACCAGTTATGTTATCTCTCTAGAGACCAGTTATGTGTTATCTCTCTAGAGACCAGTTATGTGTTCTCTCTCTAGAGACCAGTTATGTGTTCTCTCTCTAGAGACCAGTTATGTGTTCTCTCTCTAGAGACCAGTTATGTGTTCTCTCTCTAGAGACCAGTTATGTGTTCTCTCTCTAGAGACCAGTTATGTGTTCTCTCTCTAGAGACCAGTTATGTGTTCTCTCTCTAGAGACCAGTTATGTGTTATCTCTCTCTAGAGACCAGTTATGTGTTATCTCTCTCTCTAGAGACCAGTTATGTGTTATCTCTCTCTAGAGACCAGTTATGTGTTATCTCTCTCTCTAGAGACCAGTTATCTCTCTCTCTCTAGAGACCAGTTATGTGTTCTCTCTCTAGAGACCAGTTATGTGTTATCTCTCTCTCTAGAGACCAGTTATGTGTTCTCTCTCTAGAGACCAGTTATGTGTTATCTCTCTCTCTAGAGACCAGTTATGTGTTATCTCTCTCTCTAGAGACCAGTTATGTGTTATCTCTCTCTCTAGAGACCAGTTATGTGTTATCTCTCTCTAGAGACCAGTTATCTTCTCTCTCTAGAGACCAGTTATGTGTTATCTCTCTCTAGAGACCAGTTATGTGTATCTCTCTCTCTAGAGACCAGTTATCGCTCTCTCTCTAGAGACCAGTTATGTGTTCTCTCTCTAGAGACCAGTTATGTGTTATCTCTCTCTCTAGAGACCAGTTATGTGTTCTCTCTCTAGAGACCAGTTATGTGTTATCTCTCTCTAGAGACCAGTTCTCTCTCTCTCGAGACCAGTTATGTTATCTCTCTAGAGACCAGTTATGTGTTATCTCTCTAGAGACCAGTTATGTGTTCTCTCTCTAGAGACCAGTTATGTGTTATCTCTCTCTCTCTAGAGACCAGTTATGTGTTATCTCTCTCTCTAGAGACCAGTTATGTGTTATCTCTCTCTCTAGAGACCAGTTATGTGTTATCTCTCTCTCTAGAGACCAGTTATGTGTTATCTCTCTAGAGACCAGTTATCTCTCTCTCTCTAGAGACCAGTTATGTGCAGCGCCAACTGAATACGTTACAAATGGTTAAGAAAATGCCGAGGTCAAGCAGGTGGACTGTGTTGAACCAGACTCTGAGACCAGAAAAGCGTGGCTGCACGTTGTAATGGTTAGCAACTTTGAAACTCTCTGTCGAAGAAGACTACACAGGAACATCCAGTCTGCAGATGTTTTTAAGTACTTTGGTCTCGACAGAGAACCATGGGGTGGAACTTTGAAAATTCAAACGAACAGAACGACTGTTCCAGTCATACCTAACAGACACTCCGAGACCAACCTACAACAACTACAAAGGACACGGTGATCTCTGGTGGACAACCAGAGACTTTCTGTCGAATTACTCTCCGTAGATGGATCGAGTGTTTTCAACAGAGAGACAGCAAAGACATGTAAAATGTACATTGCATTGTACATCTCTTTGTTCGAGGCATGGTTCAGATCAGGCAATGCTTCTTGTGGAAGCAGACTCAAGTTTTTAGTGTTTTTTTTAATAGGGAAAAGCACCTCTAACCAACATCTCCAATCTCGTCTCATTGATTGGACTCCAGGTTAGCGGTCTCCTGACTCCAATTAGGTTTTGGAGAAGTCAACCTAGAATGCAATAATTAGTGTTATAAGTTCAAGGACACTGTCTATTGTCTATTGTTGTGATTTAGATGGAGATCGGATCAAATTTTACCAATTTATGCTGAAATCCAGGTAATTCCAAAGGGTTCACAATTTTTATTGACACTGTATATAACTGCCTTAATGTTGCTGGACCTCAGCAAGGGTAGCTGCTGCCTTGGCAGGAACTAAGGGGATCCATAATAAACCCCGGGAAGAGTAGCTGCTGCCTTGACAGGAACTAATGAGGGATCCATAATAAACCCCAGGAAGAGTAGCTGCTGCCTTGGCAGGAACTAATGGGGATTGGTAATAAATGCAAATACAATACACACGGTTGTCCATATGTTACAGCTCTTGTTTTTATATCATACCTTATCGGCTCATCACGTGATCCTGACATAGGCACAACTAAAAACCTTTCTCCATTGGTTATGACCACTGTATAGATCATTGGTTGTGATGTGTGAATTTCACCGGAACATGGCTGACCGCCCATGTGGTTGTATTGTCTAAGCTCATAGGCACTGAGGCTTGTGTCTATCGGTGGCATGTTATAAAGCCTATCCACCACAATGATGTAGGCTTCAGGTTAGTCATTAAGGTTGTACAAGTTGTGGAAGTGACTGTCATCTATGGAACGTGCAACATTTTCCCCATAATTATTTTCAAAATTCTTCAAGCTCTGTCAAATGTTGATCATCACTAGACAACTATTTTCAAGTCTTGCCACAGATTTTCAAGTAGATTTAAGTCAAAACTGTAACTCGGGCCACTCAAGAACATTCACTGTCTTCTTGGTAAGCCACTTCAGTGTAGATTTGGCCTGGTGTTTTAGGTTATTGTCCTGCTGGAAGGTCAATGTCTCCCAGTGTTTGGTGGAAAGCAGACTGAACCAGGTTTATTCTAGTATGTTTCTCCATTATGTTTCTTTTATCCTGGAATACCCATAGGGAATACCCATAGGGTGGAAGGTAACCTGGCAGGTAGAAGAGTTATGCCAGTGTCCGAAAAAGTTGCTGAATTGAATCCCTGAGCCAACAAGGTAAAAATGTGTTATTCTGCCCTTGAGCAAGGCATTTAACCCCCAACAACAACTGCTTTCTGGGTGCCGATGTCGATTTAAGACCACTCTGAATAGTATTTATTAAGGATCCCCATTCCTCTTCCTGGAGTCCAGCAACATTAAGGCAGTTGATTCAGATGAGTTGTGTTAAATGTGGAAGACACATTTAAGTTGAATGCATTCAGTTCAGAGGAGGAAGGTGAGGACCATCCTCCTCTGTGAATTTTTCCTTCCATAGACTTACACAGTAATTATGACAACTTCCAGAGGACGTCCTCCAACCTATCAGAGCTCTTGCCGTATGAACTGACATGTTGTCCACCCAATCAAAGGATCAGAGAATGGTCGCGTCTAACCCTGATCTCTCTCTCCCTCTCTCTCTCTGCTGTTGATTAGTCGCGTCTAACCCGGATTTCTCTCTCTCTCTGCTGTTGATTGGTCGCGTCTAACCCTGATCTCTCTCTCTCTCTCTGCTGTTGATTGGTCGCGTCTAACCCTGATCTCTCTCTCTCTCTCTCTGCTGTTGATTAGTCGCGTCTAACCCTGATCTCTCTCTCTCTCTGCTGTTGATTGGTCGCGTCTAACCCTGATCTCTCTCTCTCTCTCTGCTGTTGATTAGTCGCGTCTAACCCGGATTTCTCTCTCTCTCTGCTGTTGATTGGTCGTGTCTAACCCTGATCTCTCTCTCTCTCTCTGCTGTTGATTAGTCGCGTCTAACCCTGATCTCTCTCTCTCTCTCTCTGCTGTTGATTAGTCGTGTCTAACCCTGATCTCTCTCTCTCTTTGCTGTTGATTAGTCGTGTCTAACCCTGATCTCTCTCTCTCTCTGCTGTTGATTAGTCGCGTCTAACCCTGATCTCTCTCTCTCTCTCTCTCTCTGCTGTTGATTAGTCGTGTCTAACCCTGATCTCTCTCTCTCTTGCTGTTGATTGGTCGCGTCTAACCCTGATCTCTCTCTCTCTCTCTGCTGTTGATTAGTCACGTCTAACCCTGATCTCTCTCTCTCTCTGCTGTTGATTAGTCACGTCTAACCCTGATCTCTCTCTCTCTCTCTCTCTGCTGTTGATTAGTCGTGTCTAACCCTGATCTCTCTCTCTCTTTGCTGTTGATTGGTCGCGTCTAACCCTGATCTCTCTCTCTCTGCTGTTGATTAGTCGCGTCTAACCCTGATCTCTCTCTCTCTCTCTCGCTGTTGATTAGTCGCGTCTAACCCTGATCTCTCTCTCTCTTTGCTGTTGATTGGTCGCCTAACCCTGATCTCTCTCTCTTTGGCTGTTGATTGGTCGCGTCTAACCCTGATCTCTCTCTCTCTGCTGTTGATTAGTCGCCATTTTAACCCTGGGATCTCTCTCTCTCTCTCTTTGCTGTTGATTGGTCGCGTTTACCCTGATCAGAGAATGAATCTAGTACTGAAAGTGTGTTACAGCTAGCTAGCACTGCAAGTGCATAACATGTGGTGAGAAGTTGACTCAGAGAAAGACAACAGTTTAACAAATTAATGTCTTCAAAAATGAAGGAGAAGTAAGAGCGAGAGAAAGCTAATCATTAGCTATTTCATTGTGTATTTGTTTTTCACTTGCAGCTAGCTAGTTTAGTCTCCTCAAACACCTGGCTCAACAGAGGGATGCTATACATAGCTGTCTATGGCTATCCAACAGAGGGATGCTATGTTAGCTAGCTGTCTATGGCTATCCAACAGAGAGGGATGCTATGTTAGCTAGCTGGCTATGGCTATGGCTATCCAACAGAGAGGGATGCTATGTTAGCTAGCTGGCTATGGCTATGACTATCCAACAGAGGGATGCTATGTTAGCTAGCTGTCTATGGCTATCCAACAGAGAGGGATGCTATGTTAGCTAGCTGGCTATGGCTATGGCTATCCAACAGAGAGGGATGCTATGTTAGCTAGCTGGCTATGGCTATCCAACAGAGAGGGATGCTATGTTAGCTAGCTGGCTATGGTTATGGCTATCCAACAGAGAGGGATGCTATGTTAGCTAGCTGTCTATGGCTATCCAACAGAGAGGATGCTATGTTAGCTAGCTGGCTATGGCTATGGCTATCCAACAGAGAGGGATGCTATGTTAGCTAGCTGGCTATGGTTATGGCTATCCAACAGAGAGGGATGCTATGTTAGCTAGCTGGCTATGGTTATGGCTATCCAACAGAGAGGGATGCTATGTTAGCTAGCTGGCTATGGCTATGACTATCCAACAGAGAG
>NW_025754677.1:0-8776 GCF_021184085.1 Oncorhynchus gorbuscha | reverse complement strand
TGTCATGCAGGTGAAAGAGGACCCAAACGCGACTTAACAGAAACAGAGTTTATTAATGTTTAAAACGGAATAACTGAAATCCTCTAGATTAGTAGAGGGGAAAACAACTGGAGAAAGCGGCCACAGACTGCAGGTGTTGCAACCGGGTAGGCGCAGGCCGTAGTCAACTGAGACACCTGCTCACACGCAGCGTCTGAAGAAGGCACAAAACACGACAGGACAGGGTGATACACAATCACGGCAAAAAACACGACAGGACAGGTAAAGCACTTAATCACAGCATGGAATACAAAACAAGGAACCGACGGAACAGGAACGGATTACAAAGGAATAAATAGGGACTCTAATCAGGGGAAAGGATCGGGAACAGGTGTGGGAAGACTAAATGATGATTAGGGGAATAGGAACAGCTAGGGAGCAGGAACGGAACGATAGAGAGAAGAAGAGAGCGAGAGAGTGAGAGAGAGGAGGGGGAGAGAGGGATAGGGAGGAAAGAACCAAATAAGACCAGCAGAGGGAAACGAATAGCATGGGAGCACAGGGACAAGACATGATAATAAATGACAAACATGACAGTACCCCCACTCACCGAGCGCCTCCTGGCGCTCTCGAGGAAGGAACACTGGCAGCAACGGAGGAAATCATAGATCAAACGGTCCAGCACGTCCCGAGAAAGAACCCAACTCCTCTCCTCAGGACCGTAACGAAAAACGATAAAAAGGAAACTAGGGTACTACTCTAAAAAAAAAAAAAAAAAGTGAGAACTAGGGACAGACTGAGACACAGCAAGGGCAGGGACAAGAACAGGAGAGATGCGATGGCAGGGAACAGACTGAGACCCAGCAAGACCAGGAGCAGAAGCAGAAAAAAATTACCAGACTTCTTCTGCGCGCAGTCTGAACACGCAGCCACGAAGCGGCGCGTGTCACGCTCCTGAGTCGGCCACCAAAGCGCTGGCGAATAGACGCAAGAGTGCCTCGAACACCGGGATGACCAGCTAACTTGGCAGAGTGAGCCCACTGAAGAACAGCCAGACGAGTGGAAACAGGAACGAAAAGGAGGTTACTAGGACAAGCGGCGGCGCAGTGTGCGTGAGTGCTACTTAACCTGTCTTTCAATTCCCCAGACTGTCAACCCGACAACACGCCCATAAGGAAGAATCCCCTCGAGATCAGTAGAAGCCACAGAAGAACTAAACAGACGGGATAAGGCATCAGGCTTGGTGTTCTTGCTACCCGGACGGTAAGAAATCACAAACTCGAAACGAGCGAAAAACAACGCCCAACGAGCTTGGACGGGCATTAAGTCGTTTGGCAGAACGGATGTACTCAAGGTTCTTATGGTCTGTCCAAACGACAAAGGAACAGTCGCCCCTCAACCACTGTCGCCATTCGCCTAGGGCTAAGCGGATGGCGAGCAGTTCACGGTTACCCACATCATAGTTGCGCTCAGATGGCGACAGGCGATGAGAAAAATAAGCGCAAGGATGAACCTTATCGTCAGACTGGAAAGCTGGGATAGAATGGCTCCCACGCCTACCTCTGAGCGTCAACCTCGACAATAAATTGTCTAGTGACGTCAGGAGTAACGAGGATAGGAGCGGACGTAAACGTTCTTTTAGAAGATCAAAAGCTCCCCTGGGCGGAACCGGACCACTTAAAACACGTCTTGACAGAAGTAAGAGCTGTGAGAGGGGCAGCAACTTGACCGAAATTACGAATGAAACGCCCGATAGAAATTAGCGAAACCTAAAAGCGCTGCAACTCGACACGTGACCTTGGAACGGGCCAATCACTGACAGCTTGGACCTTAGCGGAATCCATCTGAATGCCTTCAGCGGAAATAACGGAACCGAGAAAGGTAACGGAGGAGACATGAAAAGAGCACTTCTCAGCCTTTACGTAGAGACAATTCTCTAAAGGCGCTGTAGAACACGTCGAACGTGCTGAACATGAATCTCAGTGACGGAGAAAAAATCAGGATATCGTCAAGATAGACAAAAACAAAATGTTCAGCATGTCTCTCAGAACATCATTAACTAATGCCTGAAAAACAGCTGGCGTTGGCGACCGAACGGCAGAACCCGGTACTCAAAATGCCTAACGAGTGTTAAACGCCGTTTTCCACTCGTCCCCCCTCTCTGATGCGCACGAGATGGTAAGCGTTACGAAGGTCCAACTTAGTAAAGCACCTGGCTCCTGCAGGTAGATCTCGAGAGGCTGATGACATAAGGGGAAGCGGATAACGATTCTTAACCGTTATGTCATTCAGCCCTCGATAATCCACGCAGGGGCGCAGAGTACCGTCCTTCTTCTTAACAAAAAAGAACCCCGCCCCGGCCGGAGAAGAAGAAGGCACTATGGTACCGGCGTCAAGAGACACAGACAAATAATCCTCGAGAGCCTTACGTTCGGGAGCCGACAGAGAGTATAGTCTACCTCGAGGAGGCGTGGTCCCTGGAAGGAGATCAATACTACAATCATACGACCGGTGAGGAGGAAGGAGTTGGCTCGGGACCGACTGAAGACCGTGCGCAGATCATGATATTCCTCCGGCACTCCCTGTCAAATCGCCAGGTTCCTCCTGAGAAGTAGGGAGAGAAGAAACGGGAGGACAGTAGACATTAAACACTTCATATGACAAGAAACGTTCCAGGATAGGATAGGAATTACTAGACCAATTAATAGAAGGATTATGACATACCAGGCCAGGGATGACCCAAAACAACAGGTGTAAACGGTGAACCTGAAAATCAAAAAGAAATAGTCTCACTGTGGTTACCAGATACTGTGAGAGTTAAAGGTAGTGTCTCAAATTTGATACTGGGAAGATGACTACCATCTAAGGCAAACATGGGCGTAGGCTTGTCTAACGGTCTGAAAGGAATGTTATGTTTCCGAACCCATGCTTCGTCCATGAAACAACCCTCAGCCCCAGAGTCAATCAAGGCACTGCATGTAGCACCCGAACCGGTCCAGCGTAGATGGACCGACATAGTAGTACAAGATCTAGATGAAGAGGACTGAGTAGTAGCGCTCACCAGTAGCCCTCCGCTTACTGATGGGCTCTGGCCTCTTACTGGACATGAATTAACAAAATGTCCAGCAACTCCGCAATAGAGGCACAGGCGGTTGGTGATCCTCCGTTCCCTCTCCTTATTCGAGATGCGAATCCCTCCCAGCTGCATGGGCTCAGTCTCAAAGCCAGAGGAGGGAGATGGTTGCGATGCGGAGCAGGGAAACACCGTTGATGCGAGCTCTCTTCCACGAGCCCGGTGACGAAGATCTACCCGTCGTTCTATGCGGATGGCGAGAGCAATCAAAGAGTCCACATCTGAAGGAACCTCCCGGGAGAGAATCTCATCCTTAACCACTGCGTGGAGTCCCTCCAGAAAACGAGCGAGCAGCGCCGGCTCGTTCCACTCACTAGAGGCAGCAAGAGTGCGAAACTCAATGGAATAATCCGTTATGGACCGTTCACCTTGGCATAAGGAAGCCAGGGCCCTAGAAGCCTCCCCACCAAAAACTGAACGGTCAAAAACCCGAATCATCTCCTCTTTAAAGTTCTGGAATCTGTTAGAGCAATCAGCCCTTGCCTCCCAGATAGCTGTGCCCCATTCTCGAGCCCGGCCAGTAAGGAGTGAAATGACGTAAGCAACCCGAGCTCTCTCTCTAGAGTATGTGTGTGGGTTGGAGAGAGAACACAATCTCACACTGCGTGAGAAAGGAGCGGCACTCAGTGGGCTGCCCGGAGTAGCAAGGTGGGTTATTAACCCTGGGTTCTGGAGGCTCGGCAGGCCAGGGAGTAACAGGTGGCACGAGACGTAGACTCTGGAACTGTCCAGAGAGGTCGGAAACCTGAGCGGCCAGGTTCTCCACGGCATGGCGAGCAGCAGACAATTCCTGCTCGTGTCTGCCGAGCATGGCTCCTTGGATCTCGACGGCAGTGTAACGAGCGTCTGAAGTCGCTGGGTCCATTCTTTGGTCGGTTCCTTCTGTCATGCAGGTGAAGGAGGACCCAAACGCGACTTAACAGAAACAGAGTTTATTAATGTTCAAAACCGAATAACTGAAATCCTCTAGATTAGTAGAGGGGAAAACAACTGGAGAAGCGGCCACAGACTGCAGGTCGCTTCGGGTAGGCGCAGGCCGTAGTCAACTGAGACACCTGCTCACACGCAGCGTCTGAAGAAGGCACAAAACACGACAGGACAGGGTGATACACAATCACGGCAAAAAACACGACAGGACAGGGCGAAACGCAATCACAGCATGGAATACAAAACAAGGAACCGACGGCACAGGAACGGATCACAAAGGAATAAATAGGGACTCTAATCAGGGGAAAGGATCGGGAACAGGTGTGGGAAGACTAAATGATGATTAGGGGAATAGGAACAGCTGGGAGCAGGAACGGAACGATAGAGAGAAGAGAGAGCGAGAGAGTGAGAGAGGGAGGGGAGAGAGAGGGATAGGAGGGAAAGAACCAAATAAGACCAGCAGAGGGAAACGAATAGCATGGGGAGCACAGGGACAAGACATGATAATAAATGACAAACATGACAATTTAACCTTAACTAGGCAAGTCAGTTAAACAAATTCTTATTTACAATGACGGCCTACCCCAGCCAAACCCAGACAACACTGGGTCAATTGTGCCACCCTATGGGACTCCCAATCACGGCCAGAAGTGATGCAGCCTGGATTTGAACCAGGTTACTGTATTGATGCAGTGCCCTAGACCGCTGCGCCACTTGGGAGCCCCAGGAAAACCTTCTCTATCGTCTTGTAATTAATGGTCTTTGGGAATGTGTAAATATAGTTGCTCGCTCTTTTTAGACAACTACGCAGAAACGTGGACGGCGGATGTCAGCAAAAATGTTTGTGCTCAGGGATTCGAGAGATGACCTTCAGAGTTTCATATGTCCCCTCCTTTTCCCCACAACAGAGATTAGTTTATGTGGGTCATTCGTTTCTGCTATTTCTAGGGACTTGGGAGTTGGGATACTTTGGAATCATGCGGGAACTCAAGCCTTCACTTTTCTCCTCCATAACTAGCTTTCAAGATGCACATAACATTCTGAGAACCATTATGTTGCTTAAGAGCTTGGTGTGAGTGTGGTTGTCCTATGGCTATTTTGCATACAACCTTTCCACAACGTTCTGGGAATGGTGCAGGATCGTTGCTTGACTTTGAATTTACATTTACGGAACTTGAAAAAATAACAATTTTCTTGGTATTTTATTGACTCTGCTGCTATATTGGACCAGGTTTCTCTTCGAAAAGAGATGTTATCTCAATGAGGAAAAAAACGGTGTAAATAAAGGTCAAATAAAAAATTAAAACTAACATAACGTATCCTAAACGTTCAAACAGTTACATTTAATTACATTTTTGGTAATGTTCTAGGAACATTTTCCAACTGGTTTGACATTGGGAATGTTCTCAAATAGTTCAGAGAATGTTAAGAACCTACATTCTTCTGTGGGAATTTCAGTACTTCAGCATAACATTTTCTGCAGGTTTCCTCATGGTTCTATTTAAAGTCACGTTCTCAGAACATTAAGAAAACTTTCCATAAAAACCACAAGAAAACATGAAAGTTCAAAGAACGTTCTAAGAATGTTAGGGAGTGAACGTTATTTATAATAAGGGTTACATGGAGAAAAATCGGACAACTCTGAAATAAAAATGGATGGCCCTCCCTTCAGTATAATACATTTGACCAGAACCCTCCCTGAACGCTTGAAAAACAACATTTTGACCCTCCCCTATAACAAATAAGAATTATCACAATGTGGATAGCACAGAATGTGTTTATCGTTTACCCCACAGACCAGAGCCTTAGATATGCAGTTTTAGAAACTGTTCTTCGTTCTGTAAAGATTACATAGGTACGCAGGAATTTTGATAGCACACAGGGCTGTGGGCCAGAAGGTTGTCGATTCGCAGACCACCGTGGACAAGAGTAGGTGTGATCTCCTTTATAGTAAAATAATTGCATGAGTCTATTTGCAGGTCAAGAAAAAGTTGCCTTTTTATGAACATATGCCATTCAACGTATTTTGACATATTAGCGGAATCTATTTTTTTACCACACAAATTAATGAAATTACAGGCTAAGAATGGACAGAGAGAGAGGCCTATGTGTTCGTCTTATCATATTTCTCAATGTCAAATCAGCGTGTGTTGCGTGAAACTGTCCGTGTTCACAAATAGTTAAATCTGAGACATAGTTAGGAATCTGAGCATGTTACTGTACTTTCAAAAAGTTAGGCCTACCTTTCCACCCCAGACAGAGTAGGGTTACTGACGCATAAAAAAGTACAGTGCATTCCGGAAAGTTCAGACCCCTTCCCGTTTTCCACATTTTGTTACGTTACAGCCTTATTCTAAAATTGATTACATTTTAAACAAAAATCAATCTACACACAATACCCCATAATGACAAATGTGAAAACAGTTTTAGCAATTTAGGCAAATGTATTACAAATAAAACACAAAGTATTCAGACCCTTTGCTATGAGCCTCGAAATTGAGCTCAGGTGCATTGATCATCCTTGAGATGCTTCTACAACTTGATTGTCTATATAAGGTCCAATGGTTGACAGGACATGTCAGAGCAAAAACCAAGCCATGAGGCCGAAGGAATTGTTCGTAGAGCTCCGAGAATGGATTGTGTCGAGGCACAGATCTGGGAAGGTATAAAAACATTTCTGCAGCATTGAAGGTCTCCAAGAACACAGTGGCCTTCATCATTCTTAAATGGAAGAAATGTAGAACCACCAAGACTCTTCCTCGAGCTGGCTGCCCGGCCTAACTGAGCAATCGGGGGAGAAGGGCCTTGGTCAGGGAGGTGACCAAGATGCCAGTGGTCACTCTGACAGAGCTCTGGAGTTCCTCTGTAGAGATGGAAGATCCTTCCCAAAGGACAACCATCTCTGTAGCACTCCATTTATGGTAGAGTGGCCAGACAGAAGTCACTCCTCAGTAAAGGCACGACAGCCCGCTTGGGTTTGCCAAAAAGCGCCTAAAGACTCTCAAGCCATGAGAAACAAGATTCTTTGGTCTGATGAAACCAAGATTGAACGTTTTATCCGGAATTCCAAGTGTCACGTCTGGGTAAACCTGGCACCATCCCTATGGTGAAGCATGGTGGAGGCAGTATCATGCTGTGGGGATGTTTTTCAGCGGCAGGTACTGGTCGACTGGTCAGGATCGAGGGAGAGATGTGCTGGCCACTCCATTATAGAAAGAATACCAGCTGACTGCTTCTTCCCTAAATACAGTTGAAGTCAGAAGTTTACATGCAGTACACCTTAGCCAAATACATTTCAACTCAGTTTCACAATTCCTGACATTTAATCCTTGTAAAATTCCCTGTCTTAGGTCAGTTAGGATCACCCCTTTATTTTAAGAATGTGAAATGTCAGAATAATATTAGAGAGAATGATTTATTTAGGGCTTTTATTTCTTTCATCACATTCCCAGTGGGTCAGAAGTTTGCATAAACTCAATTAGTATTTGGTAGCATTGCCATTAAATTGTTTAACTTTGGTCAACGTTTCGGGGAGCCTTCCACAAGCTTCCCACAATAAATTGGGTGAATTTTGGCCCATTCCTCCTGACAGAGCTGGTGTAACTGAGTCAGGTTTGTAGGCCTCCTTGCTCGCACACACTTTTTTCAGTTCTGCCCACAAATTTTCTATAGGATTGAGGTCAGGGCTTTGTGATGGCCACTCCAATACCTTGACTTTGTTGTCCTTAACGTAGCAAAAATGACTAACTCATCTTTTGACCAATTTAGCAGTTACTGCCTTTTTTGCTTATTAGGGCAGTATAGGTTTAACATTTTTAAATATGTTGACTGATAAAAAACTAAGACAATTACTCAAAGATAAATACAATTTTTGTATATACATATTGATATATGGGTTTCCATGGTTAAGGCTGGGGCGGCACCTCTAATGGACTGGTGCTTTATCTACAGCTATGCCTTTGGTCTCCTATCCAGGGTTTAACCAAGCCCAGCCTTGTAGCTTTGATATTTGCCACTACCAATGTGCTATTGTGAGAATGATTGTTGAGAGACGTCCACTTATTAACAAAATAGATTCGCTGCTGCTATCAAAGTCATTCCTCCTTCACCCCCTCCTCTTCTCCTGTCTTTCTCTCTCCTCCTCCCTCCCCTCCCCCTCTCTCTCCTCCTCTACTTTTGTCCTCCTCTGTCCTTTTTTTCCTCCACCACCTCCTCATCTCCCTTTTACAGTGCCTTCGGAAAGTATTCAGACTTCTTGACTTTTTCCACATTTTGTTACGTTACAGCCTTATTCTAAAATGTATTAAATAACAATAAATCCTCATTAATCTACACATAATACCTCATAATAACAAGCAAAAACTGGTTCAGACATTGTTTTAAATTAATAAAAATATAAAAAACAAAATACCTTTTCATCAAATATTCAGACCTTTTGCTATGAGACTCGAAATTGAGCTCAGGTGCATCCTGTTTCCATTGATCATCCTTGAGATGTTTACAACTTGATTGGAGTCCACATGTAGTAAATTCACTTGATTGGACATTTGGAAAGGCACACAACTGTCTATAATAAGGTCCCACAGTGCATGTCAGAGCAAAAACCAAGCCATGAGATCGAAGGAATTGTCCATAGAGCGCCGAGACAGGATTGTGTTGAGGCACAGATCGTCTGGGGAAGGGAGTACCAAAAAATATCTGCAGCATTGAAGGCCTCCAAGAACACAGTGGCTTCCA